>NC_072461.1:12033898-12326398 GCF_027596085.1 Anoplopoma fimbria | reverse complement strand
TTCCTCACTGTTTACCGAAACTGCTCCTGGCTGACTGAGATACTTTAAATCCCACATCAAATCGTCACACTATTGGTATTTCACACTTGCATGTGGTAACCGTGCAAAATCATTAGTCCGAATCAAAACAGCAAAACACCTCAGTGATTTGAAAGCATGAAGGACTTAGGTGTTAACCCAGCTCTCCAGGTCCCGATAGACTCTATGGGCGGGTAGACTGGGGTATCGAACACAGATCTGACACAGCCTTTCTCTCCAGTCAGTGTACGTTTTTATTCTGTGAGTGTGATGCCACTGGAAGTAGCTCTCGTAGGCCTGCCTGTCTAGAGCTACACGTTTCAGATAGGCGGCCAGATCTGCAGTGCTGTTGAAATCAGCCACATGGATAAAGGAGCCAGGGGGGGCCAGGGCCTCATAGGTGGCCCTGCTGGGGCCGAGGACTACCGGCACAGCCCCTGACTGGAAGGCGTTCCTCCAGAGCTTCTCACTGATGTAGTCCTTTGTCTCAGAGTTCTCAAAGGACAGGTAAAAAATACAATTGGCAATTGTGGGCAGCAGCTTCTTGTTTGATAGAGGTTTCTTGTTCCACTTTCCGTACACCTCTATTGGGATGTACTTCTTTAGACTCTGATAAACTCCGGTACGAGCTTGGTGAGGCCGATATCTGCTGACCACCCAGCTGACAAGGCAGGAGTGATTGGTAGCAGCCTTGAAGCCCAGCTCATCGCCCCCTAACACGGTCTTTCCGTAAGGGATGGATATGTCTGCGTCACGTCTGTAGCTCATCGTCAGATTGAAGAAGCCGTTGAGCTGGGTGAGGTTTGCATTGTTGATGGGAGGCTCCATGGACAGCCATGCCCACCGCTGAGAGGCTGGGCGGTCCAGGTGCAGGGGCAGGACGGACGACAGGCCTCTTGTCAGCTCCTTGTGGTGGAAGACCACCACGTCAGCGGTGGGGAAGGCCGATGTGTCATCAGTGAGGTAACAACCCCTGATGTTGTACATCTCCAGACATTTGTCTCCGTCAAGACTGTAGGACCGGCCGAAGGGCCAGTGCCACAGCAGGATGCTGATGTTTCTCTGAGGAGTAGCTTGTTTGTGACTTTTCTGCAGGTAGAGTTTCTCGTCAAAGATGCTGTAATAGAGCAGGGATGAGAGAGATGTGAAAAGGAGAAGGAGGAGGAGGAAGGCTCGGAATTCAGATGCTTTCATGGCTGCCGGGCGTATTCCAGGTCAAAAGGGCGCAGATCACTGGTATGGAACTCTGAGAAAGGAAGGAAGGGTAGATCAGAGATATTTTTGCACTTTCACATGTTCTTTGCAGTGCAGGAACTGCAGAGGGCAAGGTGTCGACAAAACAACATCTCCTACTTCAGAACATATTCAATTCTGTTATCTCCCCCATATTATGATTTTTATCTTCAGACCCCTGTTTGCCTCTTAAAATCCACCTGTCAGTATGTGGGTTAGGGGTAACGTTAAGATTGTATTTGGTTGAATGACTGGTATGGAATAATGCTGCTAGGGTTTGGGTTATTTCATTTTTTTAATTAAATTCAATACAATTCAATTTATTTTGTATAGCCCAAAATCACAAATTACAAATTTGCCTCAGAGGGCTTTACAATCTGTACACATGCAACATCCTCTGTCTGTGAACAGTAAGAACATGAGTTCTGCTTCTGCTCAATGTTTGTTCTTTTTAAGATTTTATCATTACTTTTGCACAGTTGTAACTACTTAAAAAGACAAATGTTTTTGAATCTTCAAATACTTAAAACCTGATGAAAGTCATGTCTGGCTGAAGCAAAGCTCAAATAATTATCTGTATGTTTTTAATAATAGTGAGTCACTTTCTGAACAGCAATTTTCAAATATCTTTCATGTTTTGTGTGGGTTGATGAAGATGGCATCCTGTCAAATGAAACTGGCAGAAATAATATTTCTAAAGATGGTGCATCCTGGTAGTACACCACAAACTAAATCATTCATTCTTCATCAGAAATTTAAGAACAGAACATTTTAAGAGAGAAAAAAAGAAATAGAGAAAAACTATTTTAACTAAAATCACTGTAAAAACAGATTTATTTTTTACATATTTTCCATTACCCCAACAACACATACAGTAGCATTCTGCACACTATATGTAATGAACTGAATTGAATCTTTAGTAAATGTAGCTATCAGCAGGTGGATTTGAATGAAATAAAAATGAGGCAGAGTTGTTGGAACTCACCTGCTGACATGGCATCAGGCCATCTGCCACCCGTAGAGCTTAGTCCTACTCAACACATTCTAGAATATAAAGGAAACCCTGCCCCTCCAAAACATTGACTCATCGCTTGATACTTCATATCCCTACACACACACACACACACACACACACACACACACACACACACACACACACACACACACACACACACACACACACACACAGCTTCTAGGTGGCAGGGTGTGTCGCTTGTTGTAAACCATATCTGCGTGGTCAGCAGAGATAAGGGACTAGCAAGTGAATCATGCAGTGATCTGTAGTAAAGCTGTTTTGATATTTTTTTCCCATACAAACGGTATTAAGAAAGAGTTGGGTCGTGTTTACCTTCATGTTCAGCTGGACGAGGGTTAGAGGCTTGTAAAACTCTTGCCCATCACCACAGACACCTATAACCACACCGCCCTGTTTCACGCTCATAAATTAACTCGTTAAACTGCTCGTGCATCTTCTGTTTTGCAGAACAAGCAAAGCAGAAGTATAGACATATATTGTATAGTTTAAGGTTACACAACCAAACACAATAGGTCTGTAAAATAAGGGTTTTAGTTCAACGCTATTCAGGTTAAAAATAATGAAGATATGCACACAGGCATAAATACAACCATTTGTTTTTTGCAACCATCAAACTAAAATCAAATTTGAGCAAACAGTATTGTAATAAAAAACTGAACAATATCGGTCAGGGTTATTCAGAAAAATGAATACATGCACAAAAAATAATAATAATGAAGAAAAAAAGGAACATAAACAACACTGAGCAGCAAATATTTGGTTGCTCCATAACTCCTTTATTATAGTTTAACACACAAAGCAAATAGTTTCTTACGCTCTGTTCAAGTATACTGTCAGCATACATAATGTGACTGTTCGACATGTAGCCTACTGCACCCTCAGAAAACAGAGGACCAGTTTGATAGCACCATTATAAAAGATACAATAAAATAGGATTCACACACACATTATTGTACGCAATGTTATTTTTGAAAACAAGAAATAAAACTGTAAAAAAAACAATAAGTAGCTAATATCTGCAAATCTGACTTACTAAATATGAAGAAATGCCATTCCATGAGCTCATATATTAACTCGTTAAACTGCTCGTGCATCTTCTGTTTTGCAGAACAAGCAAAGCCAGCAGCAAGTGGCACACAAAAACATTAACGTGGTTGCTTTTTTTAAAACCACAAGCTGGTCCTCCTCTTCCTGTTCTTGCAGCTCTGCAGGGGAAACGGGCACAGGGTGTCACAACCCGTGCAGACACCAACCACATCGTAACCGTTTCCAAAAAGCTGTTTCACCCTCGGCCTCCCAGCTCTTGTTTCTTTTTTAAAACACACAACCTTTCACACTTTTTCCGGTTGATTTACCCTAATTCCCTGCTCTAACTCACAGTAATAATTTGATTTATTTTGTATGTTTTTGAACTGAAAGTTATCTATAGGGTGACTGTGGCTCAGTGGCAGAGCGGGTCATCCTTCAATCAGAGGATCAGAGGTTGGGCTGTGCCTGGGGTGTATGAATGTGTTTGAATGTCAGTTAGTCCTGATGGGCAGGTGGCACCTTGCATATGGTAGCCTCTGTCATCAGTGTATGAATGGATGTAAATTGGTGAATGATGACATGTAGTGTTAAAGTGCTTTGGGTGGTCGAAAGACTAGAAGACCATTTATATAGTGTTGTAATCCGGCATCTCGACCATCACACATATGGTGATGGATAAAATGGAATACAGAGAATTAAATTTTGGGCGGCTGTGGCTCAGTGGAGAGCAGGGTCGTCCTCCAATCAGAGGATCGGCGGTTCGATCCCTGGCTCCGGCAGTCCATGTTGATGTGTCCTTGGGCAAGACACTTAACCCTGAGTTGCTCCCGAAGGCTGTGCCATCGGTGTATGAATGGGTGTGAATGATTAGAGAGACCCTGATGGGCAGGTGGCACCTTGCATGGTAGCCCCTGTCATCAGTGTATGAATGGGTATGAAAGGGTGAATGATTAGTAATGTAAAAGCGCTTTGAGTGGTCGGAAGGCTAGAAAAGCGCTATACAAGTACAGTCCATTTACCATAAATACATTTATTTTGATAAAGTAAACAGCTACAGAAATAACTGCGAGCACAATAAAATGTAAGGTGTTTTAATGCTCAAGGAAAACAAAGATCGACAAATGCGTCCGGATGCCGGATGGGATGAAGCATGTTGGCGAATGCGTTGTGTTGAGTTGTGTTGCTTGTCAGTAGCCCTGTCACAAATCTGCTTGTTTTTAGTTTCAGAAGCCAACTAAGGGTTAGGGTTGGCTGATGAGGAATTTGAATTCTGCCGCTGTCCATCACTGCTTCACACTGTGACGCACCTACCTCTCATTTAGGCCCTTAGGAAACGTGGTGACTCATTTTGAAATCCAAATTCTCTCAGTTATGGCTGCACGGTGGTGTAGTGGTTAGCACTGTCGCCTCACAGCAACAGGGGCCCGGGTTCAATTCCCGGGCTGGACAACCTTCTGTGTGGAGTTTGCATGTTCTCCCCGTGTCAGCGTGGGTTCTCTCCGGGTTCTCCGGCTTCCTCCCACAGTCCAAAGACATGTAGCTAAGACTCTAAATTGCCTGTAGGTGTGGATGTGAGTGTGAATGGTTGTCTGTCTATATATGTCAGCCCTGTGATAGGCTGGCGACCTGTCCAGGGCGTACCCTGCCTTCGCCCATTGACAGCTGAGATGGCTCCAGCACCCCTCTGGATAAGCAGGTTATGGAAAATGGATGGATGGAAATTCTCTCAGTTCTTTCTCTTTGTTTTCAAGATATTAATCTGTATTGAGTGAATTTCCTGTGCCATAGGATGTCGCATGTGTACAGATTGTAAAGCCCTCTGAGGCTAATTTGTGATTTTGGGCTATACTTTTGGCCCGGCGCCCAGGGTGTGGGGATACTCACAAGCCCCCGGCTGAGTGCCGCTGTTCTGGAGTTCTCCCCGGAGAACGAGAGGGTCGCCTCTCTGCGACTGGGAATCGCAGGGGGAAAGTCTCTGACTGTCGTTTGTGCCTATGCACCAAACGGCAGTTCGGAGTACGCGGCCTTCTTGGAGTCCTTGGGTGGTGTTCTGGAAAGGGCGCCGACTGGGGACTCCATAGTTCTTCTGGGAGACTTCAACGCTCACGTGGGTAACGATGGAGAAACCTGGAGGGGTGTGATTGGGAGGAACGGCCTGCCCGATCTGAACCCGAGTGGTGCTTTGTCGGTCCTTGTATGACCAAAGTGAGAGCTGTGTCCGGATACTCAGCACAAAGTCGAGCTTGTTCCCAGTGCGTGTTGGCCTCCGCCAGGGCTGCCCATTGTCACCAATCCTGTTTGTGATTTTCATGGACAGGATTTCAAGGCGCAGCCGGGGGGAGGAGAGTTTCCGGTTTGGGGACCTCAGAATCGCATCCCTGCTTTTTGCAGATGATGTGGTTCTGTTGGCTTCTTCAGAACGTGACCTTCAGCACGCACTGGGGCGGTTCACAGCCGAGTGTGAAGCGGTCGGGATGAGAGTCAGTACCTCCAAGTCTGAGGCCTTGGTTCTCTTCCGGAAAACGGTGGATTGCACCCTCTGGGTTGGGAGTGAGTCACTGCCCCAAGCAAGGGAGTTCAAGTATCTCGGGATCTTATTCACGAGTGAGGGTAAAATGGAACGGGAGATGGACAGGCGGTTCGGTGCAGCGTCAGCAGTGATGCGGGCGTTGTACCGGACCGTTTTGGTGAAGAAGGAGCTGAGCCGTAAGGCAAAGCTCTCGATTTACCAGTCCATCTACGTTCCAACCCTCACCTATGGTCATGAGCTTTAGGTAGTGACCGAAAGAATGAGATCGCAAATACAAGCGGCCGAAATGAGCTTCCTTCGTAGGGTGGCTGGGCTCAGCCTTAGAGATAGGGTGAGGAGCTCAGACATCCGGACGGAGCTCGGAGTAGAGCCGCTGCTCCTTCGCATCGAAAGGGGCCAGCTGAGGTGGTTCGGGCATCTGATCAGGATGCCTCCTGGACGCCTCCCTTTAGAGGTTTTCCAGGCACGTCCAACTGGTAAGAGGCCCCGGGGTAGACCCAGAACACGCTGGAGAGATCACATATCTCGTCTGGCCTGGGAACGCCTCGGGATTCCCCAGGAGGAGCTGGAAAGTGTTGCTGGGGAGAAGGACGTCTGGAGGACCCTCCTTAGCTTGCTGCCCCCGCGACCCGGCCCTGGATAAGCGGAAGGAAATGGATGGATGGATGGATGGATGGCTATACAAAATAAACTGAATTGAATTGGAATTGAATTGAATTTAACTAAGATCAGTGGTGCCGGTTTCACCCACATATTGTAGAACACATTGTTTACATATGATAAGATAGATACATTTTGGGGGGTTTGTGGTTCCTGTGGGTTTGTGTCTGAAAAACATTATTGTCATAGTTTCGGGTTTTTTAGGGTTAGTTAAATGTTTTCAATTTAACCAGGTAATCTTGTAGATTTGTATTCCTCCTAAAACCTCAATCATTTGTTGTGATCCTATAACAGTTGAGTACTTTTTGTATAAGTCTTGAAATTGTTACTAATCACTTTGACAAGCTTGACTGTTGATGGAGAATATGTGGTAACAAATGGAAGCTTAGAGGACACCGCTACAGGCTTAGTGTGTGTATGTCTGGAGACATTTTCTCAGAAAAGACCTAGAGTACCACATGTTGGCCAAAGCTGTGAACAGCACAAGGTGGACTGTTGAAAATCCTCATGTCTGGTACATATTCTGTGAATCCTCAACATTTGTGATTTAACTAAACCAGCATAAGGGTGCTTTGGGTGGTAACTTCCTTGGCAGAGTGTCTGTCTCTTTGAAAAAAAACTTTTATGTCTAGTGTGTGGGTTTCCTGGAAACGTGCACCTTTAAATGTGGTGGTATCCAAAAAATACCCACAGAGGTCAAACTACTAGATTTGAGTTTAATAGAGGTAGTATGGTTGTTCAGAGTGTTAAGAAACACATACAATCATCTCTTGTGTGTGTCCACACCCCTCAGATGTCATATAGAAACCTGTAGTTATATAGGGGTCTATTAGACACAATGCTATGGCTGAGGTTTCCCATTCAGCCATGAAGATGATGGCGTATGCAGGGGCACATTTTTCCCCCATAGCTGTGCCTTTAATATGTTGGAAATATTCCTCATTACATTGAAATTTATTTCTGGTTGAAATGGATTTCCAGTAATTGTAATAACTCTCTTTCTGGTCTGTTTTTGTTCGGATGTTTAGAAAATGCCCTTACCAATGTCGATTTTAGTATGGAGACTCTCAATGTCTACAGTAAATAGGATATTAAGTTTTTTTCACTGTATCGACAAAATCCTGTGTGTCTTTGATGTAACTATCGTGCGTGGTGGAGAGAGGATTGAGAAAGCAGTCCAAATATTCCTCTGTGTAGTAAGTTTCACTGTCACAGTCAGAAACAATGAGTCTGCATGTAGGGATCTCATGTGGTTTGCTCCACCAATAGGGTCTTTGGTAGCATGTACAATAATCTGGCCTGAATAGCTACATTATCTGTTTGACATTTATGATTTTTTTTTTTTTTTTCATACAGAGCCTGGGTGATTTTGTTGATCATTGGCCTGGTGTCATAATGCTCTTAATGTAGTTAGCATCAACTTTATAGGCAACATGGGCATGGCATAAAAAGTAGTCCACAAGGTAAAGGGTCACATCCACATATGTCTACGATGATATAATTGTAATTGATTTATCAGCTCATTATAATCTGAATGAATTATTCCACTGTTTTAGCATTGCACCACTGTCACATGGTCAGGATTCTGATGGACAGTTTTACAACATGGATAAAAATCGATCCAGTAGAACCAGGGATAAAATATATTTTTTTTATCTCCCTAGTCAAAACCTGGCTCCCACATTACCCACAATGCAAAACAGCTGCTAACAGCTGACAAAGCACCCTCTGGAAACACTTCATACAACATTTTTACATTAGTAGTATTGTTCCCCAAAACCTCAAACAGACTTTGGTGTGAAAAATGGTGAATTATAGTGATTATAGTGATTATCATTTAAAGAGTTCCTCTCTAAATTGTAATCACTATAATCAGAAGCCCAAGTTGACATATACAAACTGTTTTCTCTTACAGTCCCAAAATGGAAAAGTTATTCATTTTACAATTAAAAAAATACAAAGAAAAGCGGCCGCAGATATTTAAATTGAATGAGCTGAATTTTTAATGAATTTATAGATTAATTGAATAATTATTTCAGCTCTCAGAGACGTATCATTACAGGTGGGCTTTTTTTTTTTTTTTTTTTTTTTTTTTTTTTTTTTTACCAATGTACTGTATTCCATATCGACATTACCCCAGCAGGCATCACCTCATTAAAAAGATGAATGTGAGTGTTTGTATAGAGCTTTACATTACAGTTGCTGTAAGGTAAATAGCTGGTCACTGTGTTGTCTGGGTAGCAACAGAGAGATTGGAGGCGTTCTCACTGTTACCTGCTGCTGTGTAATTTTAAAATATATGAATATATGAGCAATAAAATGATGTTGCCTAACGTGTTTAATTTCAGAATCCCAAAAGTAGGTTAAACCGTAAGCCTTCATACTGTAAATGTCCACGGCTGCTTTTGCACACAATCCATGTAGTTTCTTTCCATCCAAGACACATGAACATATTCTGATCACAAGAGGTCCTCCCCTCCTGAGAGAATGCTGCAGTTACAGAAGAGACTCTGCCCGTTTGTCTGGGCCTGACGGAGGGCTTCACATCGCTGTAGGAAGCAGCAGCTATGGGGGTCAGTCCCCTCACAGGTCCTCCGTCTGTGTGGTTCAGCTCCGTTTACCTTCTACAGCAGAAGTGTCTGTTCAGATGTGTCTGTTCTCACTCAAACATCCACAGCTAGTGTCTTCCTGCGGAGAAAGCAGCCGTGATTTAGGGGCCACGTAAAGATTTGGGGCAGCTTACCGCCTTAGTTCTAAATAACGGTACTTATGACAACTGTAATTCATGGGCTTCATGGTTTATGGGATGTACTCTGTCAGAAAACGTATAATTGGACTTTACTGTGAACTTCTTTCCCCTCTGTTGGTGGGCTTTGCAATGAGATCTGTCTGTGGCAGATGTGGAAACAGAAGATTGTTTGGTATCTATCATTGTTTGGGCTCACAGCTGGATCTTCTCTCTGTGTATGCATAGGTTTTTCCTCCCACAGCGATGAAAAACATGAAGGTTTGGTGGATTAGAAACTCTAGACGAGGCGCGATAAGTGCACCTGAGAATGGAGGACTAAGTCACAAATAACAGTTAACTGTCATGAACTTCTTCTACAGAGAAAAAAGTGGTCAGTGCTGCAACATTTAAGACTTCTAATGAAAGGTGCTGCAGAATATCATAGGCTGTGTTGGGTTGTTTTTTCAGGGTATTTAGGGAACTTTAGTGAAGTTTACATTGTATAATTAAAGGTTACACAACCAAACACAATAGGTCTGTAAAATAAGGGTTTTAGTTTAACGCTATTCAGGTTAAAAATAATGAAGAGATGCACACACATGTTGGAACTCACCTGCTGACATGGCATCAGGCCATCTGCCACCCGTAGAGCTTAGTCCTACTCAACACATTCTAGAATATAAAGGAAACCCTGCCCCTCCAAAACATTGACTCATCTCTTGCTTGATACTTCATATCCCTAACACACACACACACACACACACACACACACACACACACACACACACACACACACACACACACACACACACACACACACACACACACACACACACACACACACACACACACACACACACACACACACACACACACACACACACACAGCTTCTAGGTGGCAGGGTGTGTCGCTTGTTGTAAACCATATCTGCGTGGTCAGCAGAAATAAGGGACTAGCAAGTGAATCATGCAGTGATCTGTAGTAAAGCTGTTTTGATATTTTTTTCCCATACAAACGGTATTAAGAAAGAGTTGGGTCGTGTTTACCTTCATGTTCAGCTGGACGAGGGTTAGAGGCTTGTAAAACTCTTGCCCATCACCACAGACACCTATAACCACACCGCCCTGTTTCACGCTCATATATTAACTCGTTAAACTGCTCGTGCATCTTCTGTTTTGCAGAACAAGCAAAGCAGAAGTATAAATAAATACAACCATTTGTTTTTTGCAACCATCAAACTAAAATCAAATTTGAGCAAACAGTATTGTAATAAAAAACTGAACAATATCGGTCAGGGTTATTCAGAAAAATGAATAATAATGAAGAATAATAATGAAGAAAAAAAGGAACATAAACAACACTGAGCAGCAAATATTTGGTTGCTCCATAACTCCTTTATTATAGTTTAACACACAAAGCAAATAGTTTCTTACGCTCTGTTCAAGTATACTGTCAGCATACATAATGTGACTGTTCGACATGTAGCCTACTGCACCCTCAGAAAACAGAGGACCAGTTTGATAGCACCATTATAAAAGATACAATAAAATAGGATTCACACACACATTATTGTACGCAATGTTATTTTTGAAAACAAGAAATAAAACTAAAAAAAACAACAAGTAGCTAATATCTGCAAATCTGACTTACTAAACATGAAGAAATGCCATTCCATGAGCTTTCTCTGAAAAGACATAGATTTCCTTGTAAAGGCAAAATGTAACGCGGTGAGAGCACGTTACTGTAAAACAGTCCTATGATCCTCCTGTAGAGCCAGCAGAGTGCCATTGAAGACTTAAAACACGCTTTGGTTACATGTAGACGGAAATGTCTTAAAGAACCATCCATTTTTTCAATGTATCGGTAATATTTTTATTATTCAAATGAAAGGAAGAACAAAAGCTCTTTGGAGTAACATCTGAAATACCTTTGAGTGGTAGTTCACATGTTTGATTGACAGCTGAGCTGACAGGTGACTGACACACATTGGTAAACCAGCATGCTCTGGTAACTGTAGCTGACAAGCCAAGGCTGTCAGACAAGCAGTTAATCAGTGATGTTGGTACAATGTGCAACAGCTGACTAGCTTATTAGCTATCTACCCTGAAAACTGCCCATGGATGTATAGAGATAACTGGTTACAGTAATGGAGGCGGAGCCACTGAGCAAGTTTCTTATGAAAGTTCAAGCATCAAGCAAAACAAAGTTTGACTTCAGAGTATACATTTCAGATAAATTGTATCCTGGGTCTTTGTGCGATCCTCCACATCAATGGGCCCAAAGAGGCGGTGAACTGGCGTTTCCTTTAACCCCGCCTCTCATTAACATGAACTGAGGAAAGAAAATAAGTCTGGATTCGGCTAATAGTACATTTTACACCTTTTAGGACCGAATGTTTTAAATAGGGGCTATTGAAGTGTTCATACTGGGAGGTGGATTTACCTCCACTGATTTACAGGCCTCTCTTTCCCAATGTAAATCTTTAATTTTTCAAAAAACGACAGTGCGCCTTATAAATGCGCATCACATGAAGGACCCTGAAGCTGTAATGCCACAGTTTGGCCACTAGACAAAGTTACTCCAAAGCTCAGCGCTTTTTTTCTATGAGTAGCTTGTTAAGCAAAGTTACGTTCTCTCTTTTTACATTTTTTAAATTGCTTTCAAGATACATTGCGACATTGATGCCCAGAAAGGATTGTTGTGCAATTCTGCTTTGAAATATGACCTAATTTAGACTCTGACTTATTCAGACCAAAGTCTTGTTCTTGCAGTTTCCAGAGCAATTTCAGAGAATATATGCTCCAGTTATTAAAAGAGGGCTTTGGAGCACTCTGCGGCTCTTCAGCATGTGATATTTCAGCCTTGGAGGATTCATTTTATGACTGAATCGGGCAATTAGCACTTGTAATTTGTGATGAAAGGGGCTGTATGCTTTCTGAGGACTTGCCTGCTGGTGCCAAACCTTGATCTGCTTATATAACTGACACAAAACTGACATATAGAATGAATGCTCAGTCCGCCTGTGTAACATAAACTCAGTGTGTGTGGACTTAAGTGTGTAACAGGCACTTTATGAAACTCTTGAAAAATGGAAGAATACCACATTTATTTCCAAAGACAGACCACTGCTGTTGTTAACCATAATTCCTCTAGATCCCCATGCAACCTGGCGCCGACATCCAACTCTCCAGGCTGAGCTTTGGACAAAAAGTGTCGCAGCAGGGTTCTGTTAAAGTGCCGCACTTCAAAGAAGACACAGTCTTGATGACATTCCCAAAATGCTGCACTTCGCAACCTGGCGCCGACATCCAACTCTCCAGGCTGAGCTTTGGACAAAAAGTGTCGCAGCAGGGTTCTGTTAAAGCCGCACTTCAAAGAAGACACAGAAAATCCCTGCAACTTCCCAGCAGGCTTATATCATCACTCATTTAAAAAAAATGGAAGGAAAAAATCACAGGGCACAAGAAGAGCTTCGCCGTTCTCTTGATCTGATCTTGGGAGGTTGGAAGTGTCCGTAAGGCTGTAGCTGCCTCTGTTTGAGGAGGGGGGGATAAACAAATATTTTGGATGGGAGCTACAGGAGAGTATAGGGTCGAAGAAAAGCAGCTGCCTTGTGGATGACGGAGAATGTAAAAGTATGGTTTGTCTGGGGCTGGCTGGGTGGGGATCCACTACTGATGGAGATGTGTAGTGGTCGGTGGGCTGCAGATGGTCTGTCTGCACCGCTTCGTCTTTACCTGTGGGTCACCTGGTTGTTGAGGAGGCCTGGGAACGTCTGCTCTGTTTCAGTGCTTAATGAGCCACCTACCAGAGACAGAGAGAGAGTAACGCCTCAACAGTAGTCCTCGATCACATCTGATTCCAACAGTTCTAGTACAGTTCAGTATATAAGATAATAAATAAGAAAATCAAGTCAATTTTATATTGTATATATATATATATAATACTAGATTATACATTTATTGATAACACTTTAAACAAAGTCTTCTTAGACTTTTTTTTTTTTTCATAAAATTTAATCCTTACATCTTCTCTCTCACATGACCAAACTGTCATACTTCATTAGATGCTTGCATTGGATGAGTAAAATGTATCTTCTGTCAAAACTAAAGTAAAAATATGATCAGTATACATGATGCATTTGTGTGATTTATGACGTGTGTTACATTTACAGTTTGAAGTCATCTTAAGTATCATTTTTTAAATGTTATAAATGTAAATTCTGACCTGTTCTTACACATTGCACCTTTAAATTCTTTGATCATCAACATTTCATGTCACAGATATGAAATAATTGAGTGATCTTACCATTATGGCAGCTGTACATCCACACACGATGGCCATCATATCGACACCTGCATTTCATGATGTTATTGGTGTAGTCCGACTCTGGTACCTCATAGTTTGGATTAATTACTATCTGTGAGAGGAAGAACATGTGTGGGATAGCTGTGAGAGGCCAGTGCTGTTAAAACATTGTACTCTTTATTTAGAGATAAAACAGAACAATGGAACATGGGAACATTACCTGGAAAATGTAATCTCCAGGTTTGAGTTCAGTTATGTCGATCCACTGGCAGTCGATGTCGTGCCTGTAGGTATCCCAGCAGCCCACAGTGATACCCTGCTCTCCAAAGTTAGCACACTCATACCTCTTTTCAATACCTGTAACAGGACATTATAAAATAAGGAAAATGTTGGCAAATAAACCCTCTTATATCCATTCATAAATGTCAAAGTTGCATGAAACAATCTGTAAACACAGCATTGACTTATCATCATATAATGAAGTTGTTATGGTGAAAGGGTTAGCGTACAGTTGCTCATTTAGACACCCTGCAGACTCCAACATTAGCATTAATTTGTAATTGTGTTTCTGGACGACTGATGAGTTTAAGTTCAATAGTCTTTCCTTTTAGCTCTGTTTTGGTCTCCACCAGCTTCTGAGAAAATGGTTAGTCTTTTTAGCGGCTAAATGCTCCATTATGCTTACCCTATAGATGTAGGTTAACACAATGGAGCATTTAGGAGCTGCCTGTCTGATGTTTGATGCTGGACAGGTAGTGTACACTGGGTTTATCTGAACTGATTTGCCAGAAAAACAGCTTCCTTGTGCTTGGAGACGTGGTTGAGGAGAGCAGTGAACCAAAGGGTGAACCAAAACTGTAAAGCTGTGGGGCGGAAAAACGAAACAATGAATGTGAAAAGCTAAAAAGATTTCTAGATCTGAGTGCAACTACAGAGCAGGGTGATCTTTATCTTAAAGTGACCCCTTGCACATTACACAGTAATTTGATCATTTCTTCATGCCAATTGACAAGAATCAATGTCAATTGGTGCCAAATTTGAAGAAATTCCAAACAGCTGAGATATCATATTCACAAGTATGGGACAGATGTTAGGTCACAGTGACCCTTGACCTTTGATGACCCAAATCTAATCAGTTTATCCTTGAGTCCAAAGTTTGTGCCAAATCTGAAAAAAAATCCCTCCAGGTGTTTCTGAGATAATGGGACAGGCAACACGAAAAAACATAATCTCGCCTTGACATGTATGAATACATATTTGCAGCTTTGGCGGCTGTGCAGGTTGTCCTTTAACCAAAAGATCGGTGGTTCGATCCTTGGGCAAGACACAAAATTGCTCCCGAAGGCTGTGTAATCAGTGTGTTAATGGGTGTGAATTGTTAACTGGCCTTGATGGATGGTGGCCATTCTATCAGAGCTGAATTAATGTACTTATACAAGTACGAGTCCATTTACCACTTACTTTAAAAGCCCATTATTCAAAAAAGTCTTCCACATTTCTGAAAAGTTAAAACATATACACAATCTTTAAATCAAAATAGGAAATTCCTCTTTTAATTCTCACCTTCGTCACACTCCGAGTCCTCCAGGCAAAAACTTGCTTTGTGTCCTTCTGCCACTTTGGTTCCATTGAGGGTGAACAGGTCGTAGAGCGTAAACACCTCCATGCTGTGATAATGCCTACACACACAGACAGAAATGTAGTTTTACGAACACAGTCAGGCTCAAAATCTCGCACAACGGCACTCCTCGTTATTGTAGCTCTAGTCTGGTAAAGAGAGAGCACCAACGGTCAAACTCTAATTACCGACCTAGGATTGTAGGCCTCTGCAAAACAGTCAAGTTGCATTTTACATCCATGTCTGTCCTGAATGTCATCATTTCATAATTTCTATCTTTCATGTCAGAATTTAATGAGACATTTGTGTGAAATTGTCATAATTAGCATATCAAGTCTTGAATTATGGCCAATGTGTAATGTGAGATGACAGTGAACTTAAACACTGACCCAAACAAATTCTAATAAGTTCATCTTTAAATCCAAGTGGAGGTTTGTGCTTTATTTGAAAAAAATCTGTTAAGGCGTTCTTGAGATATCACATTCACGAGGATGGGACAGACGTGAGGTCACAGTGACCTTTGACATTTAACCACCAAAATCTAACCAGATGACATTTGCCCAAGAGATATGGTATTCAAGAGAAACAGACCGGAAGTTTGGACAACCTGAAAACAAAATGCCTCCAGGCACAGCTGTCGCCAGCAAGGAGGGACAAAAAGAAAATCACAAATTGGGATCTGCAATCCAATGGTCTGAATACGGCCTGATGCTCTCTGTCAAGTTCTGCCAATCAAAGGTGCCAAAGGTTTGGCATGTGGAAAGCTGGTAGCCGTGTGAAGCTGCCAACAGTGAACTGTTCCTCCAGCCAACACAGGAACCACAAAATTGTAGGACTTTTTTTGTACAGAAGATCTAACTTGCAGCACACGTCCAATTACAGGGCAGAAGAACGTAACGTTCTGTCTCTTTCTCTGAATGAAGTCTAATTTGAGATGTAATTTCTGCTATGTGGTTTACAAAGAACTTTATGCTTGTGATTTATAATAAAGTAGCATTTAAATGTTCCTGGATTATAAACTGGTTACGAGTGCTTCCACTAATTATAATGTATGATAAATGTCACATGCATTTCAGTAGGCTCACTGTTCTTTGGGGAGGACTGCACTAGTGCATTTAAGATTTTTAAGTCACTGCAAGTATAATTTAAACATTTAGTTAGTATTCCCCACACCCAAAGTGAAAAAAGATTTTATTTGAGCTAGATTAGCAGTTAATTGAAGAAAATCTCCGGGGACATACACATATTTGCTTCTTTCTGCGAGTTCGATAAAAATGTATATTAAAGTCAAGAAATACTTCTAGCAACATTAGTATAGTTCAATGATTAACATTTTGTATCTTGGTGTTTGATTTGTAAATTAACAGAAAAGAAAAAGAAAATAATTGCTGCTTTACTTCCTGTTGAACAACACCAGCACTTCTTGGGGACCTGAAAGTCACTGGGCCCAGCTGCTGTTCATCAAGAAACAGTTCCCCCTAAAACTATAAGATGTCACCTATGCATTTCTGTTTATGTACTGATTAAACTAACAAGACATAATGTGTTATACGCCGTCATTTTTCAACTTTAAAGAGAGCCGGGACCTTTATGCTAAGCTAGGCTAATCACCTGCCGACTTCAGCTCTGTACTTAACACACAGACAGATGTATCATTCAATTCTATGAGAGAAAGAAACAAATCTATTTCCAATACCACTCTTACCAACATGTTTAACTATTTCTGAAGCAAAGGGAAGAATATTTGGAGGTTTAACAGAATGAAACAGACAATTTTAACACTTTGTATTAGCAAACAAGTTTGTCCCTGGTGTCAACCAATTAAAAAAAGCTTGCTACTGTGGAATTATCATATGATGAATTTAGGGATGAAATCCAAGGACAGGTAAAATATTCCGTTGACACTGACCTGTGACAGTCGTGCCACACCCAGGAATGTCTGCCCGCTTTGGGCCGGAAGTCAGACTGCCCATTGTTGTGGATCTGGGAGGAGAAGCGCAGCAGGCGGCGGTAGGTGTTGGCCGGTGCCTGGCTGGCGGTGGAGGACAGACAGTTCTCCTCGTGCGCACACTGCAGCATGAACATGGGCCGGTCCTCCATGTAGGTGGTCTGCTCCACCACCTGAGGGTTCAACACCAGGTCGGGAGCCGCTGTGGACGGGAGGATGAAAGAGAAACCACAGAGAAGCAGACGGAGGCAAAACATATTAAGGAAACATGGAGAACAGGTCCCGTCATTGGCAAAAAGACACGGAAAAGCTCTGGCACGTCATGTAAATGTTTGTGTTTCAAACTGCAGAGCCCTCTGGTGATTCCTGAGGGATATTTGAGTTTCAGTTACGCAAACATTTCTGCGAGGTAGAGCTTCTCCAGAGGCAGAAATGATGTTATTTGGATGAATTAAAACTCAGTGTTGACTAACAAATTGGATGGCAAAGGTTCTAGTTAAAATATAAATTAAAAAAAAAAACATTTTTCTTTACTCATTCATTCATGACCCTACAAACTTCAGCATCATAAAAGGAGCAGAAGATGGATTTTCCTTATTCTCGGGCACATTTTCTGACATTTACCTCTCAAAAGCATTCACCACCAGCAACATATCCATTAGTGGTTTCTTACTCTCAGAGCAGGAGACTCCGGCGGCGTTGCGTCCCCCTCCTTTGGCACAGCTGAGGTGAGCTCCGTGGTGCAGGCAGTGGGACAGAGACATCTCCGTACCGGAGCAGCGGACGCCGCTCATTAACACCGAGTCAGCACTCACCTCTCCTGGCCAGTACCAAGTCTCCTGTGGACAGAACATGACACAAGGTTCACAGATGACAGTGGGAGGACATCCATATGTCATCCACCTCTGGTATAATTAACTTTGATAGATCACGTACTTGTGGAACTGTAAGATCCATAAGAACCTCTAATCAAAAAGTTGCCCTTTAAATACTCTAAGGCTTAGGGTATTTAAAGGGCAACTTTTTGAGTAGATTCCACCATAAGCAGATGTATGTTTGAAATACTGGAATACTTCATAATCCATCACTGATCACAGCTAGTTAACACCTTTTAGTTGGCTAAAAATAAACCATTATAAGTGAAAGTCCTGCGTTTAAAATTTGACTCCAGCAAAAGTACAGAGGTATTATCGGTATAATTGAAATCAATTCAATTTGATTTGTATAGCACAATATCACAAATCACAAATAAGCTTCAGAGGGCTTTAAAATCTATAAAACATTAACTTCCTGTGTCCTTGGACCCTCAGGAACAAAAGAAAATGACCTCATTATGCAAAATGATATTTACTACTATTAATCATATCACTGGTTTATATTAATAATGCATCAATATGGAACTGATGATACATTCTTTATAAAGTGTTTAGCATCTTAATTTATAACGACACATCATATTACAGTAGATTATATATAGGCTGATCAGATGTTGTAGCTGAAGATTGATGAAAATCTGTAATTTAATTAGTAACTATAGTAGTGAAATACATGTAGTGAGTAGGAAAGGCCTCTGAAATGTAGTGGAGGAGAGGTATAAAGTATCAAGTGCAAGTTCCTGAAAACTGTACCCTCATCCTACAGACTGGGGCCCCTGCAGACCCTCATTCCAACTTTTATGACTTTGTCAATCAATTTTTTCCTGATGACTACATATTGTTTTCTGTTTTAGTTAGTGTTTTTTCAAACACAAATGTAGGTCCTGGGACAACGCAGCCAAAATCACCCAATTCCACATATGCAGCTTTAAAAGATGTCACTATATATTGAATTCATGTTTGCCATTGATCCTAATTTAAAGTATCACACACTAGGGGGAGTAAAGGTGCTCTGTAAGTTATTTCAAAGGAGTCAGACATAAAAACTCTACATAAAAATCTAAATTGAGAGCACATTTATTCAACTTTTATTTTGACAGGGGGCCATAGTGAGACCAAGGTCTCTTTGAATGACTGCGGGTTAATTTCAATGACTTATTTGGTAAAAATGACCCCAGATGGTTTAACCGTATAATTATAACACAAATCATGTTCACTCGTAATAACTGGAAACTAAATAAAAGGATGGTAAATAAGCTTTTAGGTACTAATGTACTTATTGGATTGTACTCGATAAAGCTTCAAATTGTATAAAAGAATATATACTGTGATGGGACCATTATGTCCTCTTTTTAATCAGGAAACCAATGCTCCCAATAAAAACATAAATTGTTGTGAAGAAACGGCTATATATTACTTTGACCACTAGAGGGCATACTCTCTCCTTTTATATCATCACTGCAGTGATATATAATCTAACTTTTTTTTTTTTTACTAAATGCAATTTGAGCTGCAAAGGCATGTGCAACGTTATGTTCCAATTGCTGGAATATATTAATTTGTGCTGCCTGATGAAGTATGAGGCTAACATAACAACCATAACATAGTAAAGACAACCCAATTACAACAGACAGTCCTTCTCACTTCTTCTCAAGGTAAACCTGATATCCTATAATAATACAGAAAACAATATTTTAACAAGTTCCACTCTTAAACCTCTGCTCTTCACTCCACAGCACTGCAAACACTTTTAAAGTAAAATAACTGGTAAAATAGAAACACGGACAATTTTAACCACAATGACAATCTCCATGATGAAGGCCAGTGACATTTCATTTTTAACAGAAATTAGTTTCAAATCAGGACATAATATAGTTGCAAAAGGGCTTTCAACTGATATGTAGATATATAATTTAAAGGATATAAAAGGATTAAGTCTACAACAATAAGTGAAATTTAAATAAATAATTGCTCAGTTTTTAATAGAAAAGTGTTTTAAGGAAATCCATCTGGAAATTGTTAACAATTAACTAAACCCAAAATAACTCTCTTTTTTCACTATTATTACAAAATTTTGTTAAGTTATTTCCATGGTATGGTTGATTAGTGAGAAATTGTGTGCACACAGCAATAAATTAATCATTACTTAAGAGATCTGGTACTAATTTGACTTGTTAAGTATAATGAAATCAGAGTTAAACTGTGACTTTTCCTGTGGAGGATACTGTGTTCAGATTACATGAAACAACATACACCATTTGTTGGTTTTGTTCTTTTCAGCTATTTACTTTAAAGGTAGTAACATTTAAACTGAAGTGGGAAACATACTTTTTCTTTCAGAACAAACTAAAACAGACTCATTCAGACCCCATGGCTGCTGTGACTTGTACCTGGAAAGCGTTGCTGGCGAAGCCCAGGCCCAGCTGCCTGCAAACCACCATGGCCTCCATGGTTCCCCAGGTGTCACTGCACACCGTCCCCCACACCAGAGACCCGTTCCTCTCCACCAGCACCTCCACGCGGCCCTCATAGGGGTTACGACCTCCACTCAGACGCAGCTACATGGGCACAAAAAACACAACAGACCTCAAGGCTAAAGCCACACTGGTACGTGAATAAGTGATGTTTGACTGGATGAACTTTCAAAATGTTGAGGAAAATGTTTTTTCATCAAACCTAAGTAAAGACAGAATTCCTCACCAGGAAATAAATATTTACTACAAAGTAACAAATCCAGCAATCATGAAAAGGCATCTCTATCTTAAGAGGGTTATTAAATGTAATGCAACCAATGATTCTGAGGTTTAGGGAAGGTAATATATGCATGACAGGTCTAATAAAACTACTACTACTTATGACTTGGAGCACTACGAGGATGAACTAAATGAACAGGCAGTAAAGAAACTGGTGTAACTAGAATTACCGCCTCTCGGTATCCATGTTAGACCAAAATGTCATCACTTTCACCCTTTTAGACATTTGTGTGATAATAGGCATATGAATTCTTGAGTTATGGACAAGAATGTGTTGTGTGATTTCACATCGACCTTGACCTTTGACCACTGAAATTTTTACCATTAAATAATAAAATGTAATGAAATTCCCTTCAGGCGTTCCTGAGACATCACGTTCATTAGAATGGGACGGACAGACAACCAGACGAACAGACAGATGTAAAACCCAGAAACACACCGGCAAAGAGGTGTAACAAATGCAAATATGCAGTGAGAAACTGTGAAATGATCTGTATTAATGCAATATATTTAAAACACATTATTGAAAATAAACAATTGCAGCCTACAATCAGCTATTGATGATTGTTATATAGAAAAATGATGTGCGAAATAAACTCACATATGTTAACATCTGCAAGTCATACATATTCATAAAAGACTTGGAAAGACCAATCTAGCCTCCCGTTATAATCGGTAGTAACAAAACATGTGTTTCTTAATGAGTGCGTTGCTGTAGTGTTTTTTGATTCTCACCGACTCCTGGAAGCCCATAGCAGGAACGTTACATCTGACGGCTGCATCCTCCTCATGGCTGCAACCCAGAGACTCCTTGTTGAAGGAACACTCTGTGATGGACTTCTCAAATCCAGAGCACTCCACCTCGTTCATGTGCACCGGGCCCATACCTGAAATACACAGACAGGAGGAACCGTTTGGTAACTGTTTACCACTGAACCTGAGAGCGAAAAACAATTATTATGGACGAGAATTGTCTGGGTTGTGTCCGGATTTCATGTAAGTTCACCATTTCCCGGAGGACCTTCTTAACTTCCAATCTCTCCTTTCCACTTTTTCCTCCTCTCTAGCTACTGCTAAAGCGGCTTTTTTCCGCTCTAAAATCCTAACCTCTGCTTCCAATCCTAAAAAACTCTTTGAAACTTTCTCTTCACTCCTCCAACCCCCACCCCCTCCTCCTACTTCCTCCCTTCTCCCTGATGATTTCGCCAACTTCTTTGACAAGAAGGTAAACGATATCAGATCCTCCTTCTCTCAGCCCCCCTCTCCCTGTCCACCCTCTCCCTCTCTATCCTCTCCAGCTCTTCCCCCTCAGCTCCCCCCTCCCTCTCCACACCCCATCTTACCCTATTTTGCTCCCCTCTCCCCTAACGAGGTCCTCGACCTTGTTACATCTAACCGCCCCACCACGTGCTCCCTTGACCCGATACCCTCCCCTCTTCTTCAGTCTATTGCCACTGAACTCCTTCCTTTCCTCACCCACCCACCTCATCAACACATCTCTCGTCTCGGGATGCTTTCCCTCGGCTTTCAAGACTGCCAGTCACCCCCGTTCTGAAAAAACCATCACTTGACCCCTCTGATGTCAAGAACTTCAGACCGGTTTCTCTTCTACCCTTTCTATCCAAAACACTTGAACGCGCTGTCTCCAAACAACTGTCTTCCACCAGTCCGGGTTCAAGGTGGGTCACTCGTCAGAGACGGCCCTCCTTGCGGTGACAGAGTCGCTTCACGCCGCGAGAGCGAACTCTCTCTCCTCTGTCCTGATTCTCCTGGACCTGTCAGCGGCGTTTGACACGGTGAACCACCAGATCCTCCTCTCCACCCTTGAGGGGATGGGCGTCTCAGGCTCTGCACTCTCCCTGTTTGCATCCTACCTGACAGGCCGATCCTACCAGGTGACATGGAGGGGGCCGTGTCGGAACCACGCATGCTGACTACGGGGGTTCCACAAGGTTCAGTTCTGGGCCCCCTTCTCTTCTCGCTCTACACATCATCTCTGGGTTCTGTTATTCGCTCGCATGACTTCTCCTACCATTGTTATGCCGATGACACCCAGCTGGTCTTGTCATTTCCTCCCGGTGACACCCAAGTGGAGGCACGCATTGCTGCGTGCTTGGCTGACATCTCGAAGTGGATGGCGACACACCACCTGAAGCTCAACCTGGACAAAACCGAGCTACTGTTCCTCCCGGGGAAGGGTTGCCCGCACCGAGACCTGTCCATCACCATTGATGATGCCGTGGTGACGCCAACTCGGACTGTGAGGAATCTGGGTGTGACCCTGGACGACCAACTGTCGTTCTCAGCAAACATTGCATCGGTCACACGCTCCTGCAGATTCCTCCTCTACAACATCAGGAGGATTCGCCCCTTCCTCACTGAGGAGACGGCGCAGGTGCTCATCCAGGCTCTGGTCATCTCCCGCCTGGACTACTGCAACTCACTACTTGCCGGAGCCCCAGCGTCGGTCATCAGACCTCTGGAGCTTGTCCAGAAAGCTGCAGCACGTCTGGTGTTCAATCGCCCCAAGTTCTCCCACACATCTTCCCTTCTCCGTTCTCTACACTGGCTCCCTGTAAGAGCTCGCATCCAGTTTAAGACTCTGGTGCTAGCCTACAGGGCAGTGAAAGGAACAGCTCCTTCCTATCTCCAGGCCTTGGTCAAACCCTACACCCCCGCCCGACCACTTCGCTCTGCTGCCTCGGGGCGATTGGTTGCCCCGTCGCTCAGAGGTCCCTGCGGCCAATCCACCCGGTCACAGCTTTTTTCTGTCCTGGCCCCTCAGTGGTGGAATGAACTCCCCACTGATGTCAGGACAGCAGAGTCGCTGCCCATCTTTCGGCGCAGGCTGAAAACTCACCTCTTCAAGAAGTACTACCCTGAGCCTTCCTCGTAGCACTTATTGTATTCGTATTAGTTGTTGCACTCACTGTATTCGTATCAGTTCGCTGCACTTATTGAATTCGTATTCGTTTACTGCACTTATCCTATTTGTAGTAGTTTGTAGCACTTATTGTATTCGTATTAGTCTGTTGCAATTATTGTTTTCGTAGTAATTTGCCTCTGCACTATACTTTTGCTCTGGTTTATGCTTTAAGATGCTTGTTTAAGAAAGGAGATGCACTTCTGACTTCTGGTCTCGTAGTTCCCTTGAATACCTATGTTGAATACACTTCCTGTAAGTCGCTTTGGATAAAAGCGTCTGCTAAATGACTGTAATGTAATGTAATGTAATTTCTATTAAAAAATAATGCACTGGTTTAAGATCTAAAAATGTAAACGCAATAGTTCAACATTTGTAATAGCTAGCTTAGTATAAAAGCTGGAAGCAGCAAATACAATTTCTTTTTTTTTTACCTGGCTCAGCCCAAAGTAAAAAATCGGCCTTCCAGTACCAACAGTAAGGACTAAGAGAAGTAATGGTTAAAGCCTGTGACTCTCCATAGAACCACAACTTGTCTTTTTTTTTTATTTTGGTTTTGTATGGAATAAACAAACAAGATATTTGTATACAGCGGGTAAAATAAGTATTGAACACGTCACCATTTTTCTCAGTTAATATATTTCTAAAGGTGCTATTGACATGAAATTTTCACCAGCTGTCGGCAACAACCCAAGTAATCCATACATACAAAGAAAACAAAACAAATACGTTATTTGTATTAAAATGGAATGACAGGGAAAAAGTATTGAACACGCTTACTGACATTTATTTAATACTTCGTACAAAAGCCTTTGTTGGTGATGACAGCTTCAAGACGCCTCCTGTATGGAGAAACTAGTCACATGCTCAGGTGTGATTTTGGCCCATTCGTCCACACAAACAGTCTTCAAATCTTGAAGGTTCCGTGGGCCTCTTCTATGAACTCTGATCTTTAGTTCTTTCCATAGATTTTCTATTGGATTCAAGTCAGGTGATTGGCTGGGCCATTCTAGCAGCTTTATTTTCTTTCTCTGAAACCAATTGAGAGTTTCCTTGGCTGTGTGTTTGGGATCATTGTCTTGCTGAAATGTCCACCCTCGTTTCATATTCATCATCCTGGTAGATGGCAGCAGATTTTTATCAAGAATGTCTCGGTACATTTTTCCATTCATCCTTCCTTCAATTATATGAAGTTTGCCAGTGCCGTTTGCTGAAAAACAGCCCCACACCATGATGTTCCCACCTCCAAACTTCACTGTTGGTATGGTGTTTTTGGGGTGATGTGCAGTGCCATTTCACCTCCAAACATGGTGTGTATTATGGCATCCAAAGAGTTCAATTTTGAGCTTCAACATGCTTTTTCTTCAGCAATGGAGTCTTGCGTGGTGAGCGTGCATACAGGCCACGGCGGTTGAGTGCATTACTTATTGTTTTCTTTGAAACAATTGTACCTGCTAATTCCAGGTCTTTCTGAAGCTCTCCACAAGTGGTCCTTGGCTCTTGGACAACTCTTCTGATAATTATTTTCACTCCTCTGTCAGAAATCTTGCGAGGAGCACCAGCTGATGTTAATTTGCACTGACAAGGGGCAGGATTGCTTTCTAACTGCTGATAGATTTCAGCTGCTGTCTTGGCTTTCCATGCCTTTTTGCACCTCCCTTTCTTCATGTGTTCAATACTTTTTCCCTGTGTCGTTCCATTTTATTACACATAACTTAATTTCTGAACTTATTTGTTTGTTTTTGTATGTATGGATTACTTTGGTTGTTACCGACATCTGGTGAAAATTTCATGTCAATAGCGCCTTTAGAAATATATTTACTGAGAAAAATGGTGACGTGTTCAATACTTATTTTACCCGCTGTATATATATATATATATATATATATATATATATATATATATATATATATTTTTTTTACCCGACTTCCAGTCATTATGCTAAGCTAAGCAGCTGAAGCTTCATATTCAGTGTACAGACATGAGAGTGGTGTCGATCTCATCTAGAACGAGTAAGTGTATTTCCCCAAATTCCTTTAAAAAAATAAAATAATCAGGATTACAAAGTAGTTATGAAGTTTACAGCCAATATGGGCCATTAAGGTAAGGGAAAAGAAAAATAGCAAAAACCAGTAGATTATTAAAAAAAAAGAGAAGCTAATACATACTGTACATTACAACAAGAAGTCAGTTAACCAGAGAGCTAATACAGCAACAGAAGAGTACACATGGGAAAATTCAAAACTGCTCCCATAGTATATTCCATAAATGATTCATATCATTGAGATAATTTCCATCTGAGTTTTGTTTTTCTCCATGAAAAGAGAGCAACTGATGAGAAATCATGATGGGAAAAGATTCTGGAACAGGAAAGCTCCGTTTTTTTCCATGTCTAATGTTACGGGAATGTTACTTGAATGTCCCTGTTTATGAAACAGAAAAACACCTTCACATTTTTCCATAGTTTATCCTGATAACAGGTGTGCTAAGGCTTTAAAACACTGTATAGAACAGGGTGGATATCTGCTGACTGTGTAGTTTAGAAGGGCGTCAGTGGGACATTGTTATGGGTGTGGGGGGGTTCCAGCTTCTAAACCTGCTGTTATACTCTCCATGCAGCCGCTGATAAATCCCTGCTGCTGTCGTCTGGGAGGAGACCATAAGGTGAGACTGCTCGAGTGAAGGAAACTTGAGGGGTCTACTGAGAGGACCATTGCTAAGCTTGAAAAGACCCAAAATGTGAGGAAATAGACTCATCCCTAAAAGTATGGAACAGTCTAACAAATGTCAATCACTTTATCACCCTTGAACAAATGTCAAGGGTAATAAAGACAATTATTAACAATAATCTATATGTAGTCACAGTATATGTTTGCTTACAATATACTGCTAAAGTTGCAAAAACAATCATTTCATTATTGTCATTAATTGGACTTTTTTTAAATTGTATTTGGGTGGAGGCAGTTAAAAAAAAAAAAAGCCTTTTTTGTGCAATTGAATTATCTTCTCCTGCTGCAACAACCAGGCCTTTAAAAACTTCAAAGCTGCTCTAATAATATTTCTATAATAGCAATGGATCAAACCATGTGATAGGTGTCATTCTTTTAAGCATTATCATTTGACTGCCATCCTCTTGTGTTTTTGGGACCAGGTATGACACGACTGTGAGGAGCTAAGTTTTTAATTTACATCGACACAGGTGTTTAAGAGACTTGGACTTGGGACTTCACACTTAAATACCACACACAATGAATGAGACATAACTTTAACTCACAAAAAATGGCAGTTATTACTGCCTAGCAATATCTTCCTGTTACCCTGATTAATGTTAGTCTATATACATATTTAGGAGTAAAATACAGTAATTTACTTTAAAGTAAAATTGAACTGTGTGTTTTTTTTCATATTGTTTTGCAATAGACGGTTTAAAGTGATCATATAACAAACAACTTATCAAGGCTTTTACTGTATGCTAATAGATAAAGGAATGATGATAAGGCAGTAGAATACATGATTTTAATTAACTTTAGCTATATCGCTGTTCCGTGTTCTAAAGAGACCGGATGGCGTGACGCAGATGATCGAAGGTTCATTACAATCATAACAGCCTTAAGAAATGACTTGGACTCTAGCTCAAAGTCTTTGGTATCGACTTGGACTTTTAAAAACTAACTCCTGAGCTTGGTACTTACAAACGTACAGAGGAGTATCACCTGAATCTGCTGTCAGCGTTTTGGCCTCTTGCAGACATTGTTTTGTCTTTTCTGGCCAACAACTTTAAAGATTTGGTTCACTCTCACTTCTTTCCAGAAGAAAACAGTTGTGACCACAGTGGAGCGTTTAGCAGCTAAAAAGCCTATTTTTCTCAGCGAGTTCCTTCCAGATTGAATACACAGGAATCTCAATATATCCTTACAGAAAGATATGTGAGTTCATAACAGCTCAGGGATGGATTCCCATCCTCACAGACCGGTGCAATGTACCTAATCCTGTTCCACCGAGCTAAATCGCTTTCACCATCATTCTGTGAGTCCATGATACTCAGCTCAGTGGCTCGCCAGGGTGATAGGAGGAGGAACACTTAAAGGATAGAATTACTGCCTGAAACGTTTTGGATATGTGGGTTTTGCCACACAGTCATAACCTTCCATCCCGTGCCTTGCAGGAAATATACATGCACGGTTGGTCCAACAATAAAGAGAGTCATTCTGAGCTCGTTGGCATGGGACTGTTTCAGGTCGACCATGTACTTATACAAGGCTGCTGCTGCTCATAATCCACTTCTTTATTATTTTGTCCTTTATGCAGCACTCTAGCTTAGATTAGTTATATTTTAAGGCTTTAGTTTTGGGAAAAACCCTTTTCCCCTTCGCCTTTCTTTATGTTTTGCCCGCAGAATTGAATGTGAAGCAAGGAGAGGCTGGAAAACGAGTTTTCTACCACAAATAACTGAGAATGTAAAACCAGTATACCTTGTCCCAGGCGACCTCCGGACAGGGCCTCTATGGCTGTACCGAAGCCCAGCTCTCGACACACCACAGTGGCAGACAGCAAGCTCCAGTTGTCATCACATATGGTGCCCCACTCTCCGTTTTTCAACACCTCCACTCGACCCTCGCCTACGATGGCCCCACCACGCAGACGGACCAACGGTTGCTGAAGAGGAAAAAACAGAGACATCACTGTAAAAGCTGAAATGTTCTAATTCGAAAACCACATATATGTTATTTTTTTATTCTGGTTCTTTAAAAAAAGAAAAGACTCAAGTGGAAGTTTGGAACCTCAACTTTTCCCTTTTGTGTGAAAGCTGAGGCAGCAGACTGGGTGGCTTGATGTTTATAGAACATGCCATAAATGCAGGTCTCCCATTAACTGTTTAGACGAACTGGAAATGTTTAGTTTTACAAGTAAACACATTAGTCCCAGTTTAATCGGACACACTGCTATCGGTATTCACCAAGTGAAGCCCAGATGTCTTAATGTGTGCGCTCTGTAATAAAATCTTTACTGCTGCTCCACATATTGTTAATGTGAAGAATTCATCATCCATAAATGTGTCACATTATATATGAATATCACTTTTCATGACCTGTGCAAAAATGTCGAACAATGTCTGGACTTGCTGTTATTTTGGCTTTTACAATAAATCATTGTTATATTGAATATGACATATTGTTTTTGGACAGTTGGACAAAACAACCAATGTTAGAAAATCCCCTTTGCAAAGGACCTCTCTTACAAATGTAGGACTATTTTATAATGATAAATTCTCCAATATTGCATTTCCTTTACAACCAGCTCAAGTCCTGAAGTTAGTCCAGTCTGAACAAATTGTCCATTCTCGTGTCTCCTCTCGTCTTGACTAAGGTAAGGTAACATATTCTTGTTTAAACCAAAGTCTAACCTCTTCAGAGTTCCCTGTTGTTGGCTTTGCTTAATCTCTGGCTTTCTGTTAAGGATTCTTGTTTAGGATTGAAATCAAAATCCTTCTAATTACATTCAAAGTCTTTAAATTCATGGCTCCAACTTTATCAGTAGGGATGGGAAACAAGAACCACTTCCAAATTCTCTGATCCATCAGAGTTGTTTTACACACAGAAAGTTGATCGTGAAGCTGATAAAGAGTGAGTCTGATAAGCAGAGTTGATAATGGCATAGATATCAATAAAACCTTATCATGTATTAAGACTATTAAGATATATGTAAAGTAAGAATATACACAGATGAGTGAATTATTAAAACAAAAATAGATAGGATAACATGTGACTTAATCTACATCTATACCCTGGTCCACATGTCATGCCTACAAACAAATACTGACTTCAAAATCAACTTAACCTTCAATAATTTCACATATTTAAATACAGTTTTTTTACATTATTACTGAAGAGATCTTTGATTAATGTTTCTGTTCATGACGTCTTACACATTTTGACTAAAATCACCTTAACCTCCAATAGTTCCATATGTTAAAAAACAGCTTTTATAATGTTCCTGAAGTAATGTTTCACATAAAAGGAGAAAAGTCTATCTAATCATTGATGCCGGGTTATTTCGTTTTTTTCAGTTGTAAATACAACTGTCTTGCACTGGAGAAGTCTTTTAAGGTAAATATCTGGTTTTAGGATAAATTTCCATTAAGTCAGACTTGTTGAGTTGTTGTGTTGGAAGATTTAGGACGCGCTGTCAGGCACGCCGCTCTCAGCCCGGCATCCAGCTGTGGAACGTGACAGAGAGCATGCAAGCTCAAACCTCACATTGGAATGTGGACGGAGTCACACAGACCGGAATCTTTCAGCCTAGAAGGTTCTGATTTGAAACTTGTTGTGATTGTTTACGGATTAAGTGAGTTTAACATCCCCTGGTCTCTTAAGAAAAAAGAATGCCTATTTAAATCTGCTATGGGCATGAGTGAGAAAAAAAAAATCCCTCTTTTACCCACTGGGGAGGTCAAAGGTCAGAGTCAGGAAGATAAGAGCACCTGTGGAACCAGTAGGATATCAAGTGAGGACTGCCAGACAAAGCAGTCCAAAAAAAATAATGGAATGGAAAACCGTTTCTTTAAGGGGCTATTGACATGTTGAGGCAGGTAAAAAGGCCTACCACAAATTTCAACATTAAGTTGGAAGCACAATATTTGTTTAAAATATCAAGCTTCCCTTATCTTGAAATAAGTTTTTCTTGTCCAAACCATCACCCACCTCCCCAGACCAAACTGTTCCCCAATGTACACCTGATGAACAGCTGCAAATGAAATCATGAGGAAGAGAGATTAAAACAAGACAGATTTTTCAACATCCCCAGACCGAAAGAACACAAAACTCTGTGGTTTTCCATACACTCCTGGCCACATAGTGTATTCATTTAAATGTAGATACCAAATCCCCAAATACACCAAATCCCCAAATACACCAAATCCCCAAATACTTTTAGCACATTTGCGATAGTTCCAAAATGTGAACTCATGAACCCAATCTGAGCTTTCAACTATAAACTGCACAGTGCTCTTTTGGAGGGCTGGTCTGCACCATATCTTGATTTTCCTTAAATTTAATTTTTGTGAAAAATAAATTAAAAAAAAGTTTATTTTTTAAGTGTAAAATGCTTAAAAAGTGCGGTAATGATGCAGCTTTTCTGACTCTGGACCCTAGTCACATGCTCATGGTCGTTTGAGAAGAATAAAAGTTAGCTGAACCAGGTGTTGCTTTGTGGAGAAACATGTTTTTCCTTGCCCTGTCCCAAAGAATGTTACTGCATGGCGTCATCTTTGAAACCCCAAAATGACAATAATTCATATTCATGGGAACGAAGTGTCCACATCATCTCCAGCTGCAGTACACGGAGTGACAGTGAGTAGCGAACATCAGTGTTGGCTCGAGCTGGCTCGATTTGGCTGAAACATTGAATGTCCCTCCATTTACATAGAGTCAGTGAACTGATCTGAACCACTGCAGCTATTTCTAAAAACAGCTTTGTTTACCATTTCAGTTTGTTGACACCATCCACAGACATCACTTATTTAATTTGCCACTGACAGAAATAGTAAGAACTTAATGTAACAGTGGCTCATTATATAAGGACGTGTATTTTTCTTTTAAATGTGTGTATCTCTTAAAGTTCAATTCTTTTCCATCTCTGAATAAGAAGGATTCTTAATTAATTACTTGTGGAGGTACTTGTGGAAAACACCAACGTATCAATAGCGTAAGAATAGACCTTACCTCTTGTCTGAAGGCCTTCCTGAATCCCGTCATGGGTGTCGGGGCGAAGTCTCTGCCGGGCACGCAGCTCACCACCACAGGCAGCCCTTCAGCACAGGTCTCATTGGTCTTCAACGAGGTAGCCTGGCCCAGTTTACAGCTGGACAGATGGGCTTCATTGCCAGTGCAGTTCACAGCGTAGTCCCAGTATGTGGGCTTTCTCCTGCGAGCAAACATCCTGGACAGATGGAGGAGAAGGACAGGAGGTTGAACTAATCTTTGAGCAGCGGAGGGGTTATTGTATTTTCAAAATGTGTACATAAGTATACACTTAATGAGAATACCGTTAGAAAAAGTTACACATTAAATCTGGATTAATCAATATTTTTCATATCACAATGGGCCAAATTATCTAGTGTAATGTGTGAGATCTTGCTAGTAGTAATGAATCCACAGAGAAATGATCACAAGACCCTTTAAGCATCTTTCAGATTATCATTTTTGGTTTCAGGGCTTGCAAATGTATGATCATAATCATAATGATAATATATTTTATTTTCCAAAACTATCAGAACTTTAATGATAAATTCAGTGTAATCCAATTTATCCTCGAGAGGAGGTGGACCCTGTGTTTACATCATGATGCTTGGTGCTCAAACACAGTCAAAGTTGATGGACAATGTTTTAATCATGTTGAATTTTTTATGGGGAGATATCTGCCGTGTTATCTGCTCAGAGAATTGTTTTTGTTGCTGTTGTTTACATTACTTATAATGCTAAATCTAAAGAATACACTAAAGGAATGTACTGCTGTTTTTGTTTTGTTTGCCATGTTTTTGTTATGTAACAAACTGCATTTTCTTGTGCATCCCTGTGTTGCCTAATGACAATAAATGATCCTTGAACCTTTAAATAGGCAACTGTTTTGCTAAAACGTTAGCATAGCAACTTGTAAGGCAACTTGTCAATCAAGTGTGTGATGATTACCTATTGATGGAGTTCTGCGACAAACAAAGGTTTATACACATGATGGTTTATGTCCGACGCTCTTTTCTCATTTCTATTTACAGTCATGCAATTTATGAAATGGGATTTCATTAACTTGCTGAAGGGCATTATATCAACGGACCTGCAGTTTGAATTCTATATCTACTGTTCAGGACATTAATCAAGATTTGGAGTGAAATATTAAGACTCATCTCAATGCTTTATCTTGACATCATAAAACTAGACGATCGCAGTGATATTAACACATTCTATTATTAACACCAGAAGAGAAAGGTTAGCTAACAGCTGTAGAGTTCACTCTTCCATATGAACTTGAACAAACTGGGGTTAATGACACTCTTTCAGGCCAGGTGGGTGCTAATCTCCTCCCACCCACCTACTAGTGAGCCCATATTAGGTCTTTAAGGAGCGTCATTGGCAGAGTGGCATGTCTTATCCTTGTATCTCATGTATAAGGTGCACCTAAAAAAATTGATTAAAATGAAACAAGCTGCATTTCTTTTTCATTTTGGAGCTGGCGAGAGGGAAGCTGCAGACTGGAAGCTATACAAAATGAATGCTCTCAAATCCAATTTGAACACAGATGTGATATGAATCAGTGCTGGTTCAAAAGGAGCGGTGATTTAATAAACTTGAGGTCCTGAGGCTGTGAAAGTTGGCTTCCCACCAAAATCTCAAGCTTGGAATATGTTTTCACATTCCAAATTAAAAAAACTTAATCAAATTAACTAACTTTCTACCAGCAAACAATGATAGTGCACACCTATGTGGGCCTTTCAGGGGAACTCCATTGATATTAAATGTAAATTTATTTATCAAGGTTACTCAGCCTGTGAAAATGGTTATATAATGTCTGCTGTGGCTCTGAAGGAGCTCCAGTGACACCACTTGAGTCAGCTCGGCTTGGGCTTGGAGACTGAAAATCCATAACAGAAAGTCTCTGTTGCAAACTCTGGAAACTGGAATAATAACCAGACAGGGAAAGTTTGACAAATTACTCCACACCGTTTGATAGGGGAAGTGTGTTTTGACCTATACTAAGTATAAGGGTAGAACAGTGATTTCTGATTTTCAGTAATATGGAGTAAAGGGATTACAGTTTGAAATTTAGCAACTGAATGAATATTAATTCCAGAAGTGATTCATTATGTTAACGTTTCGGAGGTTGTCGTACTGGAAAATGTTGTCACACTCTAAAAGGCTGCCCGATGCTTTGCAGACGCAGATATCTAGTAGGCTAAATATCAGGAACGGTCGGGGAGTTAAAGCCAATGAGAGCACAAGACACGCGTTGAAGGGGGAGGGGTCGCCTATAACTATATGCAATGGGTGTCATTTGCACCAAAGTTGTTGTTGCACCAAGAGGAAAATAGTTGAAAAGTAAAGATGTGTGGAAAAAGGCTATTTTGTGAACACATGTCCCTTCTCGTGTATGTTTCCATAACAAAACTTTTTTAGTCAGGGATCCTTCTGGTGAAATATCTCACAGAAGAACTGAGAAAAACTAATTATAACAAATGGCACAAAACCAAATTATGATTAATGATTCTTTTTGCATCCTGACAAGGGGCACTGGTCAAACATGTAGTGTTTCAAGACTCCCCTATATTACAAGACAGCCAGTTGTGTTGTGTGAACAGTACAGCTATATTGACGACTCTGAATTGAGTTGCAGTTTGATCCCTGGCCAAGTGTCCTTGAGTGAGACACTGAACCCTAAGTTGCTCCATTGATGCTTCACAGCAGCCCACTGCTACTAAAAATGCTTAGGATGTGTAAAACCAGAGATCAAATTTCATGTATTCAAATGATGATTGTAATAAAATTTGAGAAAGTGTGAAATTGGCTCTAGCCGATTGGGCTGGTGGTGTGGAGGAGGGAGTCGGCCTCTGCCAAAAGAAAACACGTCTCCCAGTAACTAAAGTTTTCTTGGTCACATGTTGTGTCTACTTAGCTGATTTGCTAAAATTAGCTTCTGGTACGTCTAAATTCAGGAATCACATGGTTTTCCATAGTCTGGCTGTTTTTTTGAGCCAGAATGTTGCCTTTTGTGTTTCTATGCTTGTTAGTGAGAGGTTTGAGTGCGTAGACTAGTTTTAACAGGAACCTTAGACAGAGCCGGGTTTAATAATGAAAAGTAATGTAACGGGTCATATAAATTGTCATAAAAGTGAATTTTTTAAACTCTTTCTTGTCACTAACATGTCTCCCAACCTTCTGGAAGTGCAGCATCACCATAATAAATAATAATAATGAGTTCCATCATTTACATTCCAATATTATTCTGGGTTAAAACACTGAATACTTGTAATTGTGTAGCATGAAACTGAAAATTTCAGTCAGTAAACTCTACTGCGCACACACATACAAGGACCCACAGATTCTTCACATCTTTTTAGACATTTGAATTTAAATCTGGAATTCTCAAAGTCTCAAAGTGACTCTGGATAAAGCTAAGCTACACAGGAGCATCTGCACAGGAGCTGAATGCGGACACTGATCCTGCGGCAGCGTCATGGCTCTGTGTGACCGCTGTTTCATAAGACAGCCTGTAAAAACAGACGTTTCAGTAGGCTGTAGGCTGACACGTAGATGGAAAGTCAGCGAGCCGTCGTGCTCTGCTGTGGTTACCCAACGCAGAGGAAACTTCCAGCCCAGGCACAGACTGTAAATTCAAGGTTAACTTGAGTGTCGGATGTTTTATGGTGGGCGGTGATTAACCTGTGGCTGCTCGGCTGCAAGCTTCCTCGTGTAAGCAAGATTTAGATCCCTCATTAGTGGCTTACACATCACGACAGCTCTGTGGAATGCACTAATGTAGGATTCAGGTTGAATGTGCTGTATCAGGGTGTCAAACATTTGATCCACACAATGGAACATGTACACATTGGAGTTATTCCAATGTACTTTAACCCTTTAACACTGACTTTGGTGGTAGTGTTGTTAAATGACAACAATTGGACTAATTTTGATCAGGGTTCAGGTATGTACATCGCTATGACTGTTGAGTTTCAGTGAACTGACATGAGGTCCCTAAAGGACAGGCTGTTGTCCTTTAGGTGAATTCCCAAACACGCAAAGTAGGTCCCTGCCCCAGGTTCTCAGACATCTGACCCCCAGAGCACCCAATAGTCCTAAGGTCTTATTGTGGCATCCCAAGTCAAAATCTAGACCAAAATCTTTAATAGATAAAGAAAACAACTTGTAAAAGGCCTAGCAAAAACTTCTCGCAGTACTACTAGTTAGAGACGAGTCATGATTTTCAAATTCTCGAATAGTCATTAATTTATAAAAATTCTAACAGTTTTTTAGTGTACTTTCTCGTCTTAAATAATATATTTTACCGTCACAGGCGCGGCCTGATAGTACATGATGGTTAAACATTTTTGGCATGTTCCATTTGCCTCTTTTCTGCCAATCTTTGAACAATTAAATGGTATTTTTTATTCAGGTTTCACTTTCACTCATGTGCTTTTTTTTTGCACTGTGTTGCTATTTTTGCATCGTGCATTGTTGTATGAGAGTTGCATAAAGTGTGCATATTGAGTGTGGATGCACTCAGAGCATACCGGCAGCTTCTATAACACTCATCTAGGAGAGAGTGTAGCAAATAAACAGACACCTTTTTAACCAATGACATGTTATAAATGTCTACAATTTACGTTCTACACCGGCACAAAAGTGAAAGTGAAACCAAATCCAGACTACACTTGTTAGTTTTAATGGGGCTGAGTGTCGGGCCACAACAGATGCTGGACAGGACATAATATATTTCTCACAATCATTAAGTAAAGTGAATTGAAGAAAACATCACAAGTACACAGAGTATTTTTAAGAGTTGACTTAAAAAAAAATCAGTTTTGGGTTTAGTTTGGCTTTTTGCCCCACGAGGGACAGAGGTTAACATGCTCCTATTTGGAGGTGTGGTGAAGGAATAGAGAAAAAGAGATCAGAGTTAACATCTCTAACCTCCCCAGATACAGATTATCCAACAAAACACCCACTGACTAACAGCATTCATTTGGCGGTCAACATTGTTGCACAGTACCTTGTATGACCATGACTTTTTGTGGCCACTCAAGAGTTAAATGCTAAATCAGTGATACTCAACTTACGACCGGCAAACAAAATCTGTCTCACAGTAGGCTGCAGAATGTCCAAATTTCTAATTCATTATGAAAGTATTTTTGTTTTTCATTTAATGTAAATAAGGTGCAAGAGTGAATAAAAAATGTTTTATAGGCTAATAGAGGTTTATGCAATAAAAAAAACATTATTTAGTTAACTTAATAGGGGAGTTAATTTAAAATGAAAATAACTTTAAAGAAAGACAAGTTATGGTCCTTTTAATGTTTATCTATTGTATCTGACAAATATTACTAATGCATGTTTATTATTTAGTTCCAGGCTTCCTATCATTTTCCAACAGTTGAGTGTCCCTGCCCTAAATCCACCTCTGCTCTTTGAGTTACCCAGGACCACACATACAGTAGTACAGTACTCACTTGTAAACTCTGGCATTGTACTTCCTCTCCCCGGGGAAGCCAAACATGCCACAGATGACTCTACCGTTGAGCTGTGTCCACTCCGTGTTACAGATCTGCTTCCATTTACCGCCATCCTTGACCTCCACGTAGCCCTCCGTCACAGGGATCCGCTTACGGTACGACGACAGGATGGCCCGTATGCGCACGTCCTCCACTTGGATGTCGAGGTTCTGTGGACAAAAATGAAATGTGCACATTGGTCAAGAAACTTGCTTTAATCACAGACTTACTGACATGTCATTTGTCAGAGAATGTAATCCATTAACAAACACATGTTTTGGTCCATTTCTGTATAGTTGAAGTACTGTATATGTTCATTTAAGAAATGTATTACATTTGCACAGGTGGGCAATGAAGGGTCTTTTGTTTTCATTATCTGGCTAGACAGACTTCTGTGATCTGATCTAGTAAAAGCATTTCCTGTGTTACATAACACGCAATCAGAGACCTTGAACCCCGGGTCTACACTGGGACCACTACCGCTCAGCCCTGTGTGTGCTACTGGCAAATCTTCTCCAGACTGCCCAAACATTTTTACGGGGAAATCACCTTATTAACGTTTAACACCATGACCGGCTGCCCTGCAACTGTTTCTGCCTTTAAGAGCCGAAAGTATCAAAGGGTTTCCATGGTAACATGTGCAACATGTGCAACACCTTTAAGTGGAATGCATCAGTCGGAAAATAAAAAATGAACAAGATCAGCATTCTGAGTACACGTGCAGTAGATGGCAATTATAGTCTTTCCAGACGCCCTACGTCTACATCATCACCAACCCCAGATTTGAGTAGAAGAGGCATTGGACAGTCCCATACTTCTATGCAAGAACACACATGTTATTTTGTGTTGGCGTCCTTAAAGGTTTCACTTTCAACAGCCCTGTTGAATGTAAAACAAGGCTGGATGCTCGTTGAGCAAAGAGCATCCAGGCTAAACTAAACCCATGTAAACTGCCTACTTTAAGATCAAGGCTGCTCTTGTCAAGATTTTAATATTCACAATGGATTGAATTAATATACTGTATTTATTGTGAGTGAGGGGTGGCTCGTAATGTAGTACCCACAGATAAATATCACCAAATGATGGAGTTTCCCGCAGTCCTATTGGGCTTTTCAGCATCTTTCGGCTCATTGTTTTGAGGTTTGAACACAATCAAAAAATTTTAACAAAGAAACTATCTAATTTGAAACTGATTTTAGATTAGGAACATTTATCAAGTTTGTAACTTCGTTTGTAACTTTGATAGACCAATCAAGAATGGTGTGTTCATAACTGTAAGAGTAGAAGAGAGTCCTCTGAGCATCCGAGCAGAACTCCGTCAGTGGCCTGTTGGCTCGCAGGCAGTGGGGCTGTCGGAAATCAGCTCAGAGCCTTTTCCTCTCCGACTATTTGCAGGGATTAAATAAACATTTTCCCCTCCAATAGACCAAACCCACATTCTTGTGCTACGTGACAGTGCAGGCTGAGGGGAGGGAGCTCAGTCTGGCAGTGGGGGGGGAGTGCGTTGCTTTGCTCAACAGACGGAGTGGTTAGGACTCCTCTCATATACAGCCAAGAAGAACCTAGACATCAAATAATGACAAAGTAGGGTTTCCTAAATTGGCACTTGCCTCCGGGGAAGGACAGAGCCCACCAGGGCGAAAGGTACAAACCATCAGTCTTTCTGCCCTCTACTATTTTCTCCCAAAGATTTCTCCCCACATTAATCATTCTGGTCAGAGGCATCGAGGTCTGGACTGCAGAGGGTACGAAACTGGATAGAGGCTGAACTCATGGAACATGATAATGACTGGAAATGTGGCGAGGGTGTCCTTGTCTAGATTCACTGGATATACAGTACATGACTCAGTGGCAGACGAACAGTGTGAGTTGGGTTAGCAGGGAAATCCAGACTGACTGAACATCCAACCAAACAGGACAATGGGGTACTGACGGAGATCCCTGCGGGCATGCTGGTGCTTCATCATTGAGATTGAATGTCTGATAAACAGAGAAACTAAATTCTCCACCGTCTCCCTCAGATAGATTGAGCCTAAATCTGGTTGAGATAAATAAAATCAATGCCACACCCTTATCTGTGCGTATAACAGAACTTATATAAGAGTCTGAAAAACAGATACTTCTCTAATATATTTCGAGATCCAACTTGCTCCTTTCCCTCCCCCGACTTTTCAGAGATGAGATAGTCCTCACGTGGACAAAAACGGCCATTTGACTGCAGAAAGAAAAAGAGATTCCTAACATGTGTGCCTTGTTTCGGCACACTCCGGGGCAGGGGGCCTCTCCTGAGTCTTTGCTTGTCAAGGAGGAAAAAGTGGCAAAGATGGAAAAGCCATTAGTGGGATGAGTTGGACCGGAGATGTTAAGGGGCCTCAATGTTGCAACTCAGCTCGTTTAACAGAAGCTACTTGGAAGTTGTGATACATATTTTTATTACCAATGCTTCAAGGCCAAATTCCTCGATTTGGAAGACTAATTACACCACTACACTCATGGTAATGTAATTAGAGGCGGCCGGTCAGTTGCGGGCAAGTGTGGCCAAGCATGACCTGCTGCTGGGAAGCAGAAAAAGTGTGGTTTTAAGTAGCACTGAGTAACTTTGAAATTAATATTATTCTGGATTAATGAGTGACATAAAAATATCTTTGTTTGCTGCTCTTATTTATAATTACTCTACAATCTATGGTCAGAGGCTGGGTAGTTTTACAATGCTGTTGGCTCGAGATACCGCTGTGGGGATGGCTCCATTCTCACAATGTCAAGTGCCCCCAAGCGTGGGAAAACAACAATATGCATGCCCAAAGCCTTTGGCAATGAAAACGGATAGTACATATTTGATATCAAGTGGGGCTGATTGCCTGTTGCCCCGCAGCAATTTGATTGGCTATTAGCTAAGTCTTTGAGCTGTCTTCATTGGCTTGTAATTTGCTGAAGTAAGTACTTATATTACAGAAGATAGTTATCGGCTGGGTCGCCATGGACAATGTGGATTATCTTCTAAACCCTTTTCCATTGTTTTCATACTTCTGTTGGAAGTCTCTGAAAAATGGGGATGGCCAAAGATCAATAACAATCAGTCCTAGTTATTTTTCTCAAACTCCTAACAAGTCACTAGGGACAGAAACCATAGCTCAACATCCAGATAGAAAACACAAATACCCTCCATAGTTATGGACTATTTTTTCAGTTTTATCGCCCATAGTCATCTGTGAGGACAAGAAGAAGAGTGGGCCCAGTATGCCATAGTTTTCAGTTGCATAGTACACGTTTCCTCTACAGTCCATGGTTGAGTCGAGGCTGCATGTGCCAGAACAAATAAAGTGCACAGAACTTTATGAACATATGGTTCCAATAGTGGTCCTCAACAAGTCTCTCCGCCAGCAGAAATCACCTCACATCCACAGCAAAAATACCAAGACGCTGGGTTCACATGCAGTGTGATATTTAGTTGCATGTCTCTTTCTGAGAATTCTAATGAGCTGCAGACTTTTTCAGGTATGTCTGTTGTCAACATTTTTTACAAGCGCCTATCTGGACTTCAAGAAGTGAAAACGGACCAGCTGCAAGCAAATTGAGGATAATGTGTTTTCGGAGATAGTGTTTGGAGAATGCAGGATATCGTAGTGTGCTGTTCCTCCTTTAAAATCCACTAAAAGAGCTTTTGTTAACAAACTGGAAACAGATGTTTCACAAAGTCGTTACGAACCCCGACACTGGAGCATAAATTACAAGGGCAATGATTGAATGGAAATTAACTGCTTTCATATGGCATTAAAGCTGAAGTGACTTCAAAACTTGTGGAAAATAAGGACACACCTAGCTGGGGGTACTGCTAGTCTCATTTTGTATTTCAAAGTAAACATTCTCAGCGTTGTTGACTGTTGACAGCAAAGTAAATTATTATTAAAACTTACAAAGTTGACTCGGTGACAAACCTACTAAATACACAACAGCAGTTTAGACACATGTACCAATACTCAGACATGAATCTAAACTGCTGCTGTTTTTCTCATTTTCTCCTCTGAACTGTATGTAAAGGTATGGCAGGTTAGATATGCCATATGTGGAAGGTTTTCAATTGGTGCATACAGAGCTGAAACACAAAACCCTTGTGCGCACACAGTTGACACTGAGGTATAAGAACAGTGTTCCATTTGCTAAAAAAAACTGTATACACAAAGAGCACTTGTTTACATCAATCGCTGTGGTTGTACTTGTACTTTCAAATGTTATTCCTGACATTTCCCAAACACATATTGATCATATTAGAGTGTCCATAAAGCAGACTTTTTCTGAGCACCAGCCCAATGAGGATGTAGTGCATGGCGCCGGCTCAAGAGAAAATGCCAAACCCAGGATCTTTTGCAGAGCACTCTGACTTGTGTGGTTGCTCCGAGTGCCTCTTGTTGAAAATCTTTGATCTTTTCAGAAAGGCCCTGGTGACCCTAGTGCCCTGCCAGCGCTTTTCTGCCTGATAAAAATGCTATATGGACACTCAGCCTTAAACAGCATATAATAGATATAAAATGAGCAAGTATCCTGGATCACTTTTTTAAACACATCCAATGAGGTGTCTATCCCAAAAGCAGAGCTTAAAACCATGCCGGTGACTCTGTGAGGCTGTACTTGGCCACTGCCATGCTTTGAACTAAATGCTAACATCACCAAGCTAACATGCTCACACTGACAACGATAACATGACGTTAACAGCTTTAGTTTTAGTTTGATAGCATGCTTGCACGTGCTAATTAGCAGTTTTGCAGATAATTTGTTGTAAACCAGGGTATTGATGTGGGCAACAGTCATGGCTGTTCAGTTGACGAAACATTTCTGTAAAAATTAAAAATGTCAATTACATGGTGGCACAAGAGAAAAGTCAAGTCATTAGGGAACATGACTGTGAGTAGAGATAAAGGTGTGCAATATATTCAAAAGTTGTTGAAATATTTCAGTCTGGACAAACTGATATTACCATTCCCACTAGCAGCTAAAAGAACCTCTCTTAAGGTCCACTTACTAGCTTTTTGCACATAGTATATAAACTTCATCGGATAGGGTTATCTGGTTGGTCAGTCTTTAAAATGACCATGTGCTATTTTTGAAAGCTCCACAACAAGCTAGTCAGTGGATATTTAGCTGGGATTTTTTTGTCAAAATCGTATTACCAAGGTCAAGAATAGACTTTGATGATAAAACTTTAAGCCTTTAAGTCCTAAAAGTGCAGCTACTGAGCTCACATGTCAACAGATCCATCTCCATGACAACCCCATTTGCTGATGAAGACTGTATGAAACGGTTGAAAGCTCCATAAAATGCTGAAAATGTTATGTTGCGTTGGAAATGTTTTGTCAAACTACTATTTCAAGTTTTAAATATGAGTTACACTGTAAACACTGGACGGAAAAAGAGTGTTGTTTTCTGTGAGCACATGTGACGCATGTTACACATTGTGACAGATAAAAGAAAGAAACAGCTGTGGAGATGAGCCAAAGAAAAAACTAGCAGACAACTTTGCATTCCTCTTCAACAACAAAGACAAATAAATGAGACAAATCCCTTCTGCTCAGTCAGAATAATTAAAGCCAAACTTCCTTTGACGTTGCTGCGTGTTTGTTTTAAACATAAAAAAATCTCATTGTCTGTGAAAGCAAGCTCTGAACAGAGTGAGATCCTCCATTCACACTAATGTCAGATAGAGCACTTCATTCTACAGTCTCCAGTGGCTAAACATCCGCCTGTGTTGCACTGTGGGAATGTGATGCCTTGGGGTGAAAGCTTTTACATAGCTGCAGAAACATCTAACAGCTATGCGCGAAATAATTAAACTGTTAAAACCATTTTAAGATTGTGACACAAAAGGAAGACATGTATTAATCCGCCTTCATAGTGGGAACTCGCTGACGGGCTGACAAGGCAATTTATAGCACCCTTGGAGATTTACAGGGAGGAAAGTGGAAGATTTGACCTTAAGGCCACGGAGGGAAAAAATTACTAAAGAGAGGAAAATGGGAGCTGTAAACTCTGCTTGGGGTGACTTCATGGCTGCTTGTAATCTACTTATGAGAAGGAGAGCAGCAGAGAGAGAGGAAGGAGGGAGAATTAGAGGAAAAAGCTGCAGGAAGAGAAGAAAAGAAGTAAAGATGAAACTTAAATAGAGAGGAGAGTATCATATCTATTTAGTGTAGGGGTGGGGACTCATTATAACGAACTGGTCTGATGAAATGTTTGCAGTATTAATGCAATGACGCAGAACATTTTGGAAATACATAAAAAAAGAGAATTAAATAACACCATATGAACAACTCTGGCCACAAATAACAATAAACAAATCAAAAAGCGCATTCAATAGAATGGAGATCTCTAACAGGTGGGTCTCCCTCTCCCTTCCAAAAGAGTAAAGTCTCACCAAATCTGCCCTCCAGGCTCCTTTACACACAAGATGGCAGCCAAGATCTTGTATTGTGCCATAAACTTTAGTGCATCATAACATGTTGGGTAATGAATTGATCTGGTGCTCTGGATTCAAAATGAGACTAATGTTTTTGAGCCACAACTGAGGCCAAAATGTGGCAATGTGGTTTTTAGGAAATGCCTTTTGCAGCTGAAGCAGTTGATCACTAGCCGTCCCTACTGGCTGGTTAAGAGGAGTGTAGTCAACAGTTGATGATGGTATAAAGCAATAAAATAATTTTTCCCATAAATTGTGAATCATTGCAACCACAAATGGTCTTTGAGCATATTCATAAACGTGCAAAGAAATATTAGACTGATGGGTCAAGTAGTATGCAAGATAAACTGTAGACAGACAGACAGACACACACACAACCGAACGCATTATCCCCCAGCTCGGCTTACGTCTTGCGAGGGAATAATACAAAACGAAATAGGCAGCTTTAGCTCTAATAATATTACAACGAATGCACAGTAATACCTGAAATTTACTCTCATATAAAAGGCTGTAACTGACCATAACTAACTATTTTCATTGTCAAATAGTCTGCTTGTTTTTTCTTGATTGTTTTGATTATAAAAGGTCGGAAAATGTTAATGATGCTATTCTACGCAATGTTCTACAGCTCATCAAATCTTTGTTTTGTCCAATTAAAACCTTAAGATATTCAGGATATCGATTCCGATGAGACACCAGAGCTAGGTTATGCTTATAATATTATTGGATTATAAAAATAGTTGATGATTAATCATGTCAGTTGGACAATAAGAGGACACTGTTTAAAGAAAATAGAAGTTTGAAAAGTGACACATTCCCCAGAGAAAGCCAAAGTTACTAATATACAGTGTTCCACAGTGCGGATGTTTTTTTATAAAGAAACAGTTTCAGAGAAGAGAAGAGAGTCCAATATTATAACCCATTTTCAAGAGCTTTTGATGATTTATAATTGGGGACGTTTGCACCAAAAAAGGCTACAGAGATTACAATACTCGGCCCTAATTACAGCTCTCCAGTCTTTCTCCACTGCTGACAGACATTTCTATAATGCTCCCTTGTGCAGCCAGTCCCCACACCAGTTAACATTTCCACATAAAGCCAAATGACTAAGAATCTCTCTCTCTCTTTCACAGGCCGCTCCTCAGACATTTCTAACTGCTGTTTTTGTCCCTTTCTGAGGGGTTGACTTGAATACATCAGGTTGAGAAATCTGACTGCATTGCTGTTCATATAATTTGGATAAATGAGGCGGCCTGCGAGACCAGCGTGGAGACGGGCCCTGCCAAACATCACATTTCAGAAGCCCTGGAATTTCTTCATGTTGAAATTGGTTTAAACTGGAATGTGATGCATGTGCATGATCACAGGTCAGACCTGAGGCCGTTTCTGTATAAACCGAAATGTTGAGGCGAGGCAGCAGACTTCCTCGAAGCAATACAGGAACACATAAATAAACAGTGGAGGGATGTGACTGTAAATATTCCAGAGACGCAGAACTGAACACTGTTTGTCAATCTGTGGTGTTTACCGTGCAGCTGACTGAGACACAATGCTAAATATACAGTCACTGGAGTCCATGCAGAACCCATGAGCTGCTCTGACCACAACAGAACAAATTCACGCAACGAGATGTTTGTTTTCTGGAAGTTTACGAGTCGGTAAAAGAAAAAAAAAAACTCGACATTTCAACAATGTGAGAAGACAAAGCAGTCACAGAGAGGAATCTCAACACACATGTCAAAGGTCAGCAACACGTGCATGCAAGGGTTCATGTTTCACCTTTGTCTTAGCTCACCCTCTGGGTATTTCCTCTGTGGTGGACTTTGTGGCCGTTGCACTGAGGTTAGCATCACCTGAGAAGGCAGCCGGGCCTCCACATGCAGCCTCCTAACCGCACCGAAAGTCCTAATCATCCTGTACCGCAACATGTCGTCATGGCTGCTATTACAGCCCAGAATGAGTGCGGGTGATTCACCAGATTGCCACTTTGGTTTGATAAGGCCAGGCAGTATGGCTGTGTTTTACATGCTCAGACCCAACCAGCCCCCTCTTTTAGTGAATGGAAAAGCTGAGTCTGACTTTGTGTTTTTTTTTTCAGCTACTATCCTGGCTCGACTCTAGACGTCTAGACCTCTCCAGTCGCGCTCACAGGGAATCATAATCTTAACCATTTGTCTCTGTAAACCTTTGCGCAGGAAGCCAGCTGGTTGTATACCCTCCCACAATGCAGCTTTAGAGGGGCACTCCACTGACTTTACACTTCATTTACAGGCAGGGGTTAAATGGCACATTTGCTATAATTTAATTGCAAAAAAGTCGGAATTATTCTTTGTGAGTTCAAGACGACGATTTTTTTAAATGTTTGTTTTCTGAATGGAGTTTGGATCGATTAGTGCAAGGCTTTGCTAACTTTGTGTATGCGCAATTAAACACTCAAAATATTAATTTCTAAATGCAGCGCAGTATTGTTTATACCATAGATAATGGTTAACCATAGATGATGGTACATTTCTACACATATTTTCGTCCGGGGCCTTTACAAATATGAGATAGCGCTCTGGGTGCTCACAGACAGCTTATTTCCACCATATTTGATTTAAAAGGCCCTATTATGCTATTTTTCAGGTGCATATTTTTTATCTCAAGTTACAGTTACAACATGTTTACATACGTTAATGCTCATAATCCACCTTGTTTTTCTCATCCTGTCTGTCCTGCAGCACCTCTTATCAACCTCTCTCTGAAATGCTCCATTGTAGCACTTGCTCCTCCCTCCAGAAAGTAAAGTCTGCCCTGATTGGTCAGCTCTCTCTTTTGTTGTTTGAGGCCCCAAACTACCCGGAGAGTTTTACGTCACGTCCGTAACATTATGACCTCATAAAGTTACAGAAGTGAAGGAGAGAATTAAATGGAGCCGTTTCAGGCTGCTCAGGAGCTTCTGATGGGGAGGGTAACTCCTTTTAGGCGTGGACTTCAGGTTTTACACTCTACGGACCTTTTACATGTACAAAAATATATATAACACACTAAAGAAGAGGGAAAAAGTGGAAAAGCATAATAGGGCCACTCTAACAAAGTCAGGACGTCAGTGCCGACAGCAGAAGAATCTCAACACTGATAGCCTTTCGCGACACAGCTCAGCGCTAAGCTGCAGATTCATGTGTTAACACTAAAAGCAACACCTTTAACACAGTTTTTTCATTGTCTTTTGAAATCTTGTTATTGTGAAATAATGTTTATAGCTGCTTTGTTAAATTCTTCAGTTAGAGGGAGAACATCTGACAAGCTCCTGGACTCAATTAAAAGTTATTTCAATTCAAGCCAACCAGAACAACCTCTAAATCCTGACAGTTGCTTTTGGAAAAAGAAAAGAAAGCTCTGCTCCCAGCGAATGTTTTGATTGCATTATGAAACGTGCTTTATTAGTTTTTAAAGAAGTAGAGGAGTAGGTCAGAGAGAGAGAGAGAGAGGGAGTCAGAGGCAGAGAGTTAGCTCTGGTTTGCAGTTTGCTCATAACTTTGGAATGTGGATTCATGAGGCCTGCACAGCGAGAGGACAGATAGCATTCTGCTTTTGAGTGGTAATGAGGTTGGAGCTTATTGGCCGGTCAGAGAGCGATGCTCAGCGGAACCTTTCCAAGGGTCCGGACAGACGACTGTGACAGTTAACAATTACCAGTTTAACTTCACTTTCGCTGACACACTTTCACCGCGGGCTATTTAGAAAGGACTGTTATTAAACCAGAGTCACTATGGGGGTATTGACTTTAAGTGTAGAGAGCTGTTTCCAGCCACAACCCAGTAAAGATTTATTATTTAAAGGGACATTAGGTGTGCTACTGAGCCTGTGAAAAACTCTGGTAACTGGAGGACATTTGTCAAGTCTGAAAGAAAAACTTGTGTGATGTCATCAGTGTTATCTTGGGTCTACAAATAGTTATAGAAAGCCTGTGTTACAAACTGGGGTCATGTGATTTACCAATGCTAGAAAAGCATAAGGATATTAAGTTGTATCATGGGAAATGTAGCATCCAGCGTTTTTTGAACTATCACAGCCTTTTCTTTTTTGTTCAGTCTGTTTTTATCTGTTTTAATCTGTCCGTCTGAACCATTAAAAAAGCGGAGAGCACAATTCTACAATAAATTATAAAGTTGATGAGAAAATGCACGATAAAAGCGGTAAACGTTAATTCATTAGGGTTTCAACAGCGAAATAAGTTTGGAAATCCATCACTGATAAAAAATTTCTTGATGAATAGCCGTGATACCACTGTCCTCCAGCTGTGCCACTGCTCCCTGTTATACACCAGGTGCCAAATATAGTATGAGCATTGTGACTGAATACAGCCATAACTAAGATTAATATACAGAAACAGACTCCCCCTGAAAGACAAAACCCCAAAACAGATAGAAGAAGGCAGTAATATTGCATATGAAAAGGGTTTATAAAGGGTCTCTCTCTCTCTCTCTCTCTCTCTCTCTCTCTCTCTCTCTCTCTATATATATATATATATATATATATATATATATATATATATATACACACATGTCCTTTGGGCAGAACAGTAAATGTAAATGAAAAACAACAGTAGTTGACTAAAGGTCTATAAAGCTTTTAAGCAAAAGAAGTGCGTGATGGAGTGCGTTGATAAGTTTACCTCTACATGGTTTGGCAGGGTGTTGACAAATTTAAAGCCCGGTATTCTCTTGTCGCTGCACACCACCCCCACATCCTCGCTGTGTTTACAGTCTGAAACGCCAATACCATTGGAAGGACACTGCGCCAAGGTCTTTTCTTTGCCTGTGCAGTGGAGATTGTCGAACCAGATGGGACCTGAAGAGACAAAAGAGAAATTTGTCAGGGCTTTCATGGGAAAGTATATTATCCCTTTAGTGTTGGAAAAGATGGAGAAAAGGATTTATTTCTCAAGGAAAAGCTGGTTGTTTAAAAGTGGTGAAGCAGTTCCCAATGAAGAGTAGTACAAAAGAGTCATACATTTAAAAGATGATGCACATGAGCTCCATCAATATACTGCATGTTCAGCCAGTATTGGACATGTATTAAAAAATTGATGTTTCCATTTTTGTTGTGAGGAATATGATGATATTTGTTGGAGTACAAATCATATGGCAGTCCACTCCCATCAAATAGAGCAGCTTTGCCGTAGGCCAGACGCATTAAACTATGAAACTCTACAAGGCCGTAGTTATGGCGGAACAAAAGCAGGAAGTCAAGTGAAACCAAAAGTGAACATTGACGTATTTTTTATTACGTTAGTAATGTTACTATGCTGCCTATGTAACATGACTTACTTCACCACATTACGAAGATTACAAAACGTTATTATGCTGCGGACATAACACACAAAAACACAAGACTTTCACCCAGGAGACCGGTGTTCATGTTCCTAGTTAAACAAAAAGTTATAGACTTATATTAAGTTATGTAATATTATGTAAGTTACCCAACGTTACTATGTTGCTTATGTAACATGACCTACTTCAATATATAACGTAGATTACATAACATTATTATGTTGCGTACATAACGTTCAAAAGATTTATTTAAAGTTACGCATATAAAGTACCCAAACTACGCCGAAGAAGTTTTGCTGCCTGAACCTAACCAAAGTTTTTGTTGTGAAATCTGAGGTTAATTTTGAAAACAGTGCATGAGTCCACAAGTGGACGCGGACGTAAAGCATCATAGTTTAAAGTGTAGAGTCACTGACCAGGCTGCCATGTTTGACAAGTTGGGAGTGAGAACATTTTGCATATTGAATGTGTTTCCACCCTGACAAGAGGACAAACATTGACAAAACAGTGCTCCCCTTTACATACCTTCTCCTTTGCCATATTTTGAGGATGGTGACCATGAGACGGCCTCCAGGTAGCCCAGCTCCCTGCACACCACCTGAGCGGCGTGGATATTGAAGTCGTCATCGCAGACTGTGCCCCATTCGCCGTTGTAGAAAACCTCTACGCGACCCTCGTTGTGTTTCCTCTTATCTCCCGCCAACCGGAGCTGGATCCTGGGCGTGTCCGGCTCCAGCTGGGGGGCAGTGTAGTGCTCCTGCTCTGGGTCAGGGAAGCCCGGCGGGTAGCCCAGGTGTTCGTACTGGCCGAAAGCCAGCTGTAGTAGCACTAACAGAATGACAGTGCAGCAGGGCAGACACTGGCTGGTCGTCATTTTGGCTGGAATGGAATGGAAGAAAAAAAAGATGGTTCTTCACAATAGTGAAGAGGAATCACTCTGAAGAACACGTATGGGAAGAGACATTAAAGGAGCACTTCACCAATTTTCCAGAACCGCTAATAATGTCATCAGGGTAATCTCAACTACAAATGTGTAACAGGAAGCCTTTGTTACAAACTGGGGACACGTAGTTTGGGAGTGGTCATTTTCCAGGACGGGAGGGTGCGACAAAAATAAACCATCCATTACATCATCTCTGCCTCTGCTGCTTTGATCTGGAACATTTTATTTTCTCTCTTTGAAGTCCACCAAAATTTATGAAAGTGCAATTCTAAATTGAATCACAGCTCGCCATGTTGTTGTTTCACTTTGAGCATTAAAGGTGCACTAATCAATATTTTCATATTGACAACGGATTGCATGTATATGAGTAGTATGAAAGAGGTCACTTGTAGCAACAACCCCTCAGAGAATTATCACCCGACTTTGCTGCTCCCGTTTGAGCGTCTTTCAGCTCATTGCTTTGGTTATAGAGCCTTTAAATGTATGATTCGGTTTCCTCTCTCCACCCTCATTGACATCATCTCCAGCAGACAGCTGTTTTTAATGAAAAGCCTCTGATAAACCTACTGTATGCTTCGTGCTTTGCACCAAACAGCAGACAGATTTAGCAACTAGCATTAGAATCTCAAAAGGTAAGATATTTACCGCAGGAGTTGGTGGAAGCCACAAAGTTAAAAGGAGAGTGAATATGAACTTAAACAACTCCAAAAAGATGCTAATGTTGCTCTGCTGGTTGCGTTTAAAATCCAGTAGTTTGCGAACGCGTTTGGACAACTTGACAAGCTGATGGATGACATGTCAATGTTGCATTTACAGCTTATGTCACTGTCACCACTTGGTATTCTTTTTTAATACTCTTTCAAAAAACTGCACGTAATGAAAATGATAAAGGTATTAAGTTCTACACTTTAAGGATAGAGGACACCTTCATCTTCAATACAGCAAATGGAGTACATGCTATGGCTTGAATTATTATTGTGATATATCAAGAGATGGAATAAATTGGCAAAATATGAATTTATGTAAAACAGTTGCACAACTATTCAAATGACTGTGAGGCAAGAGCTGAACATTCCATAGTTTTCTTTGAGATAAGTTCTGAAAATGAGTCCAAGACTAGCTGGACTGTGTCAAACTCCCACAGAAAAACACTTGATTTATGACGATAGGCCTCTGCATCTAAGAGTAAATCACAATTCAAAGTCAGACTGATATAACCATGAGCTTGTGGTCGGACAAAATGTGACTCAGAACACACCAGGAATCATCCACAGACTCATCAACAGCTGTGTTTCCACCACCCATTACATGTTTAATTTGAAGAGCTCCAAATCTTGCACTTCTTTGTAAAAAACAACATCTGGCAAGGAGAAATATGATTCTTCAACTGCAGGGTTTCTACTTTCCTCATAGTAACGTGGCAGTGGTTACACAAGCTAGAAACAGCACACACACACACACACACACAGACACATTATAGAATGAACAGATGGAACTGAGCCCACAGCCCCTGGGTCTGCTTTCAATGTGTCAGTCCTAAAGCGATGTTGTCATTAAAGAAAACATGGGCAGTATACATATAAACTAAGGTCCAATGCAAGCAATGCTTATAGAACCAAACTTTCTTTCCAGATGAGCTAATTTCAGATTTTAACCCATTTAATGCTAAAAAAACAACACTGGTTCCTTTACATGATTTCTTGGGTGAAAGAGTTGACTTAAAGAAAGGGTGAGGATTGGACAACGCTGCAGTCAATTAGCAACATCTAAACAAATCCATGATGTTCTGGCTCCCCTTTGCATTCAGCACAAAACATAATCTCAAGATCTTCCCAGAGACCTCGAAATCTGAAACCTCTGCTGCTTTTTGCTGAAATAACACTGACCAGATGTTTCGGGAGAGAAGAAATTGCGCTCATGAGGATATTTTGAAACAAATTCTTTAAAAAATGATTAACGTCGGAGGCACCGTGATGTAAGGAAGGACAGAATGGCTTTGTCGAATACACAAAGTGCTTTCACATTCATGATAGTCAGAAACATGAGTCCCTCCTCCTGCTGGAGGGGACGATGGTTAAAAAGGTCAAAATGTCAGTTTATAAGAATGTCCACTGCTCTTCTCATGCACTGTCTGAAGCATTCTTAGAAGAGCTTCAATGCAAGTAGACACACAGAGAGCGAGAGTAGGGCTGAGATTGAAGTAGACCGAAAAGGTTCGACGACAAGGCACTTTTGAAAATCATTTTGACCAAGACAAGAAAATAAAAAAATGGCCTGATTTATATAAGAATATATTATATTGTGGGTACATGTTGATACACTAAAAAAGCCTACTTTTTGTTATCATGTGGATTATTTTTATTATGGATTAATCCGTTGATTACTTCCCAGATTAATTTATTTATCGTTTAGTCAATTAAATGAAATACAAAAAAAGCTCATTACAGGTTTTCAGATGTTGCCTGACCAACAATTGAAAACTTAAATGTATTCAATTTATGATCCAAAACAGAAAAGAAGCAAATCCTCATCTGAAAATACAGCAAATGTTTGTTATATTTGCTTGATGAAACAACTATTATCAAAATTGCCTACAATAATCCTCTAACAATCGACTAATTGGTTAATTGACTAAAAGCTACTGTATGTAATGTTCAAATGTAATGAACGAGGTATAAACTACAGACATGTTTAAAATGATGTCAGAACTTAAATAAAACAGTCAGTTTCTTTAATTCTAGCTCAGATCTACTTATGCAAGACTTTAGGCAGACAGGGCAACACTTAAAAGCATGATATATAACTATTAAAGGTCAAACACAAAGCAAACCTCAGCATCAGAGCAGGACAACATGATAACTGTCCATCAGACATTCTCAAACAACAGGCTTCAAGCTTTGGTTGTTAAATAGTTTTTTTTTTACCTTCAGTTGAACTTACTTTCCGTGTCCCTCCTCAGGCTGTGGGCTACAGGCTGCAGAGCAGAAACATAAAGCCAGCTGCCTCTCCTCCTCCTGTCTAAACTTTCACTCTTTCTCCTGCAGAGCTGCAGCCTGGGTCCGGAGCGGCGGAGGCCCCGCCCACTGACGCCCACCTTAACGATGACCTCACCACAGATGGCCCGGGACGTGGAAACAGCGGATCCGACCTGAACACAGCGCTGCTCGTTGTTTACTGTTTAAAAAAAGGACACAAAAAAAGGGTTGAACTTCATAAATAATACTATATTCACTTATAATTACTTTTATTTTACTTTTCAGGAACGTTAAAATCTTTATATGTCCATATTTATTTTCATTTAAAATAAGTTTAAGCCTATATTAACGATGGATTATGTGACTACTGGTCATTGTATGTGAAGGGGTCACAAAATACTGGTATTGACGATACCATGATGTTTAAAAAAGTGAAATATTGATATTATGTTAACAATAACACATAGGCCTATTCCAGTGCTCTTGAATTCAGCTTTTGTACAGTTATGTACAAACTATCTGCCTCCCTACACTTGTACTTTTGAGTGTAAGAGTAAACAAAGGTAAAGATTAATTTGACTGAAATCATTATTTTATCGATTTATTTATTCAAATTTTATATAGCTAATGTTATAATATCGTTATTATTCATATAGATTTTTCTGGCCATGATAGTCATGTAGTTACAATTTGATGTCATAATTTGCCTTTTTGGGCAGATGCCCCTGGTGTCATAGTTTTCTATAGATGTTGTGATAATATTGTTACCGTGACATTTTTTGCACGTAACAATAATCATGTACATATTGTGACAGCCTGGAGTCTCTCTGATGACCATCAGAAAAAGTTAGCAAATAGCCAATCAAACCGAGCTAAAGAGCCACATATCCAAAGGAAATAGTGGCAACCAAAACTAGGTTTCAATCAGATTGCAAAGAATATATAATATTGATCCACGTGGATGTGTAAACAGGCAGATGTTTGCTAACAATTTCACCATAGCAGCTTGTTTCTGCTGCAGCAACAGGTTTCAATATTAGTCTAGTGTGATGATGTTTAGCTGGACAAGTTGTAATTAAACAAAATAACAAACAAATATGTGAATTCTTTGACTACAGATTACATTTAGGTTGCATCAGTCTACAATAGAGGGGACATGCAAAGAAAGAAAGAGTATGATTATTTTTGCTCTTTAAAATGTTGCATTGCTCACAGTCATAAGAAATTGGATTTTTTTTTAAGTGCGTTTGGCTGGAAGATGATAAACTAATGAGCTTTTTTCTTGTTTTGGCTTCGGCCTCATATAAGAATGAAAGGCACAGAGCTGTGCTGTACTTCAAAATGAAGAAGAAAATGTCCAGGTGTGTGGTTCAGTGATATTTTAAATAACTAATTATAAAAATATGCAGTGCAATACGTTAATAGATAAGAACATTAATAAAAAAAATCTCCATACTCTGATATACCTCACTTCTATGCTATTTTTACCACTCTCATACATTTGACCTCAATTACATTTCCTAAATTACATGAAGGTAACTTTGACCGGTCAGGTGTAGGATATTTTTTGCCTGCTTATCTTTTCTTCAATTGGCACATATTGACACAATTTGAACATGTATAATTAAACAGCCATCACAAGAGTGCAGCATAATTCCTTAAGCGTTTAAATCCTTGGACTGGACTCTACTCTGCTGCCACCTAGTGGGACGACATTTTGTCTTCCTGCAATGTTGCAAACTTTGTGGCTCACAAGCATAACAAATGTCAGCTATGTGTTATGTATTGTTCCAAGAAAAATGACAGAGTTTTCCTGACATATTTGTGGCTTCCAAAATGCTCATGTGTATTAAACTCACATTACTCATATGAAAGGTTCAGACATGAGAGACAGGGGGCTTTGTTGTGTGACTTCTCTAACACTAATCTCTTTCATAAGGTTGGTTCCACCATTCAAAGCTTTTTTGCTTTAAAGTTTGTGGCATCTGCGGATCATGTGCTCCTCCACTTTCACTTTAAGCCTTTGCAGCATCAGACTGTTACTGCACTGCTGCCGCTCCTTTCCTTTCTGAGACAAAGATGACACATGGAGCAGTGACACCATCATGATCAGTGGCGCGTGAACTCACTTCATCTTCCCCTCTTTCGTTTCTGCACAGCTGAGTTGTCGCACAGCCCAGAGTGTCGAAGGGAACATGTGAGACAAATACGTGTGTATATATATATATATATATACGTATATATATATATATATATATATATATATATATATATATATATATATATATATATATATATATATATATATATATATATATATATATATGTATATATATATATATATATATATATATATATACGTATATATATATATATATACGTATATATATATATATATATATATATATATGCATCGTTTATATATATATATATATATAATATTAGAATATATATATATATATATATATATATATATGTATATATATATATATATATATTTATATATATATATATATATACATATATATATATATATATATATATATATATATATGTATAATATATATATATAATATATATATATATATACAGGTGCATCTCAATAAATTAGAATATCATGGAAAAGTTTGTTTATTTCGATAATTCAATTAAAAAATTGAAACTCATATATTGTATAGATTCATTACACACAGAGTGAAATATTTCAAGCGTTTATTTCTTTTAATTTTGATGATTATGGCTTACAGCTAATGAAAACCCAAAATTCAGTATCTCAGAAAATTAGAATATTGTGAAAAAGTTCAATATTGTAGACTCACGATGTCCCACTCTAATCAGCTAATTAACTCAAAACACCTGCAAAGGTTTCCTGAACCTTTAAATGGTCTCTAAGGCTGGTTCAGTAGGCTACACAATCATGGGGAAGACTGCTGACTTGACAGTTGTCCAGAAGACAGTCATTGACACCCTCCACAAGGAGGGTAAGCCACAAAAGGTCATTGCTAAAGACGCTGGCTGTAGTGCTGTATCCAAGCATATTCATAGAAAGTTGAGTGGAAGGAAAAAGTGTGGTAGAAAAAGGTGCACAAGCAACAGGGATAACTGCAGCCTTGAGAGGATTGTGAAGCAACGGCCATTCAAGAATTTGGGGGAGATTCACAAGGAGTGGACTGAGGCTGGAGTCAGTGCATCAAGAGCCACCACGCACAGACGTATCCAGGACATGGGCTACAACTGTCGCATTCCTCGTGTCAAGCCACTCCTGAACCAGAGACAACGTCAGAAGTGTCTTACCTGGGCTAAGGAGAAAAAGGACTGGACTGTTGCTCAGTGGTCCAAAGTGGTCCTCTTTTCCGATGAAAGTAAATTTTGCATTTCATTTGGAAATCAAGGCCCCAGAGTCTGGAGGAAGAGTTGAGAGGCACATAATCCAAGTTGCTTAAAGTCCAGTGTGAAGTTTCCACAGTCAGTGATGATTTGGGGAGCCATGTCATCTGCTGGTGTTGGTCCACTGTGTTTTATCAAGTCCAAAGTCAACGCAGCCGTCTACCAGGAAATTTTAGAGCACTTTATGCTTCCTTCCGCTGACAAGCTTTATGGAGATGCTGATTTCATTTTCCAGCAGGACTTGGCACCTGCCCACACTGCCAAAAGTACCAATACCTGGTTTAATGACCATGGTATCACTGTGCTTGATTGGCCAGCAAACTCGCTTGACCTGAACCCCATAGAGAATCTATTGGGTATTGTCAAGAGGAAGATGAGAGACACCAGACCCAACAATGCAGACGAGCTGAAGGCCGCTATCAAAGCAACCTGGGCTTCCGTAACACCTCAGCAGTGCCACAGGCTGATCGCCTCCATGCCACGCCGCATTGATGCAGTAATTCATGCAAAAGGAGCCCCGACCAAGTATTGAGTGCATATATATATATGAACATACTTTTCAGTAGGCTGACATTTCTGTTTTAAAAATCCTTTGTATTATTGGTCTTATGTAATATTCTAATTTTCTGAGATACTGAATTTTGGGTTTTCATTAGCTGTAAGCCATAATCATCAAAATTAAAGGAAATAAACACTTGAAATATTTCACTCTGTGTGTAATGAATCTATATAATATATGAGTTTCACTTTTTGAATTGAATTATCGAAATAAACGAACTTTTCCATGATATTCTAATTTATTGAGATGCACCTGTATATATATATGTATGTATATATATATATATATATATATATATATATATATATATATATACATATACATACACATGGAAGCAGGACAACAAACGTTTATGTGACACTGCTGATAATCCTGATTATATAGGATTAACTAAAATTTGTTTGGCCAAACCATTCATCTAGCGCCATCATTAGGTCAGACTTTTAATTTATCTTTGTTCAGCATCTTCACTAATAAGGACATTTTAGCATGCCATGTTCACACTACTAGCAACAAAAGTAACAAAATGGCCAAGCGTGACCGGATACATTGCCGGCGAGGCGCCGCTGAAGTCTTGCTCAAGCGCTTGGTGAAATGTTGTAAAGTAGCTCAACACATTAAGTCACCCCCCCCAGTCATTATGAGTTTGTTAGCAGGCTGACGTTAGCATTCAGCTCAAAGCAAGACTGTAAGCACAGAATTGATACCATGTGTTAATTTATAAGCTTTAAAAAAGGTCCAGGAACAAAAATTATTTTTCCTCTTTGGACAGAACCAAGGCTAGCTTTAGATTTACCGTACAGACACAGGAGTGACATCGGGGTCATATCTACGTTCCCAATCTAACATTAAAATAGATTGGTAAGAGCTATCTTCTCAATTCCAAAGAAGTGCAAACAGATAAAGGGAGATGGACGTTTGAAAGGTAATAATCCTTTGCAGCACTGTGGAGGTATCAATGTCTTAAGTCAAGTTAACTGGCTTGTCCTTTAACATTTTAAGATTTTAGGTTTTCAACATATTGACCTAGAGAAATATACATTGTACATTTGACCTTGATTATAACACTACTAAGAACATAAAATCCCTTAAAAGGACTTATTGAGCAGGATAACATAGGACCCTGGCAGCATTGAACCCTGGGAACATAGATACACTCCAGTGGTGTAAATCTGCTCATCTAACTCTCTGCTAGAAAGCAAACGTGCACATTTCCAAAATCCTTCACTGAAGACATTTGCAGGATCAACACATTAAGTCACCCCCCAGCTCCTGCACTGTAAAACCAAGCACCAGACCCCCCACACGGCTTTCCATTAGAACTGGAGTTCTGAATCTACACTCAGGGGTGTCCTACTGTAACTCTGTTTTATGCATCTGTCAGTGAGACACATGATGTTATTCTGTGGGATCACTCACACAACTCTATGTTGAGCCACGTGCTGTACACATTCACTGCAGACTTCCCTCAGGGGTTTTCTCTACTTCTGTCTTTTGTGGTTTTGGTAATCAAAGTACTTCAGCAATGATTTGTTAGGAAGGTTGACAGCTGGACAGCCTCTCTGTGGTGAGCCAGGATGTCTCAGAAGAGTATCAGACAAATCACACCAATGGCAAACTTGTTTCACTTTCTTAATGTTCAGTTTTAACTTCATGTCATTGAGGGAAACATTTCAAGGAATCTTGAGTGGATGATATCAGATGGATCATTGTTAAAAGTCTGAACAGAAGTTTGCACTGCAGAGTTGAGTTAAAGCTCAAAGAGGAAAATCCTTCCCTAGTATGAAATCAACCAAAAAAAGTAGTTCCTGCTGAACCCACTCACACAGCACTCAGTAATAGAGATATAGGTTTACTCAGACAGACAGATTTTATTGCGTTCATTTTAGTTTTGGAAAAGGAGATGAAAGCGTTTTTTATGGTTACCTAGGAAGTCCTACAATTGGCTTCAAACAGATGTCCCCAAATCAGATGAGAAATTGAGAGTGAATTTCAAATGATTTATTATATCAAAGTGCATTTATTACCTGATAGGTGTGAAAACCACTGTAAAGAAAGGAAAAGGTAAGCATTTTATCTGAAGCTGTTCATTTTACATGGGGGGGATGTGTATATACTGAAAAGTTGACTTCACATTAGTGTTATCGAAACTCGGAGAAAAATCTATATACCGAATAAAAGAGCGTGTCATAATTCTGTATTCATTTTGTTTAAACTTCACTGATATCATTAGTATTATACTATTGCTAGAATTAAATTCCAGTGGTGTCTGCGTAGGATTGTGTCCGACTCGTGTGATCCAAAAAGGGTAAATGTAATAATTTCCTAAATTCACAACATGTTTTTATCTAGCAAAACATTCTGCTTCACTCCATATTTGTTGGTTTTGGTCTTAAGAAAACAACATTTTCACTGCCACCAGTAAATAGGATTTTTTAACACTCACCACATACGAAGGGAGGTTAGCAAACTTTTCAAACCATGTACCAAACCAAATTTGCCATTACCACTTCTAACTGCAGATACCAACAATGTTACAAGGAGCCACTTTAAAAAAAGCTTTGCTGTTCCTCTGGCCCTGTAGCGATGGACCCCGGATTATTTTAGCTACCTGGTAACATCTTTTTATTTTGCTGGAGGTGGTGCGGCTCGGTGGCTCAACTGCCGTCTCCAACTCCTCTTCAGTATTAAAAGATGCGTATGACTCTGTCAAGGCAGCGTTGTCATTTTACACTCCACTGTCTTTTGGACGTTGTAACCATCTCAAAATCCCACTTATTCTGCTTAAATCAATAACTGAGGAGCCAGAATCTCAATGCATTTAGCTAAGTTACTAACATTGCTACTATTTCACGCTCCGTTAGACATAACATCCAACCAAATTGTATTACTATAATATTGAAACGATTAAGACCATTTTTTTTTTTTTTTTTTACATCCTGTACTGTAATGTGATTTTGTAATTAATGTTTTCTGTAATTCAATTTAATTGAATTACACTTTTGGGGGGGGTTTAAGTTAAGAACTTGGGCCAGTTGGAGTGCAATTACTACGTCTTTTAGCATGGCTCTTCTGTACCATTAGATAGAAACTCACTTATCACAAGTGGCACAGTTTGGGAATCACTGTGCCAATTGAAGTCCAATGATGCTATAGACTACACCTTTAACGGGGCGGAAAATCTTTGTTGTAAGATGAAGATGTAATAAAATATGAGGAGACTACAGATGAAAAATAGTCTCTTGCGCATTTACAGAAATGTTTTATTAATGTGAACTGTCCCTACCAAATAAACCAATAAAATAAAAATAAATAAAGCTTTGTTCAAAAACCTCAATTGAAGCCTTGAAATGGCATTTGTTACAGCCCTGATAAAGTGTCATTCTAATTCATGATGACTTCAGTATTGATCTTAAATAAGGGAGTGAACTGCTGAACACTATCAGCATTAAGGTAACTGATAAAGCAATGTTTCATCATAGATGTTAGTCAGGCATTTAACTCATATTATGAAACATCAGCTTTGAACAAATGTTACTTTTTATTTTTTGGTTTACATATTCTTCCCCTTAGGAAAACCTCAGTGGTAAAATAATCTAAAATGAAGGTTCTCTACACTGGCTAGCAAGATTATTAACAGTGCACGAGGAGAATATTTTGGAGAAGCAAACTTTATTTTACTCTTTGGAGAAAAAGCTATTTTATATATAATATTCAAATAAATATTTACACCCAAAACACACACAGATAATTCTCAGTGTTCAGATAACTGCTTGTACATTCAACTGAACTTGAACTTTTGGATTGTTGGAGGGAATTGTGATCTGTGATGGATAAACTGATTTTGCATTGACAGGTTTGCGGTGAGCATATCTTATAAATTCCCTTCATTCGTTTTCTTCTTGAAGCAATGGCTGTGGGAGAGAGTAGATAAGGATGATTATAAAATACTTGATTAAAATAAATCCTCTTATCTCTTTTATTGCATTTCTGCTGCTGATATTCTCACCGCGTAAGCCAGATCCTCAGGCCTGGGGTCGGGTCGCTGCCATTCACGGTTGGACAAAATCTTAAGGACAACCAAGCCGAAGGCTACGATCAAAACTCCTAAAACATTTGCAAACAAGGCCTCGGGAGGAAGGGCAGAATACGCCTCAGAGGCACTGCCTTTGCTGTGGAAAAAAATACATTCAAGAGGCCAATTTTATCATAATAGCTTTAAGGAAAATATTTATAAAAAAAGGGCACTCCGAAATATGGCACTCACAGAACAAAGAAGAGTTTCTCATTGATTCCGGAGATGCAGGCGGCGATGCTGAGCCACAGGATGGTGCCTCCCATCCACACGTGGACGGGTTTCAGGAGAACACGCAGTGACATGGGGGAGCAGGGCAGGAGGAAGCCAGCCATACCCGCCACCCACTGGATGGACGGATGCAAGGGACAGACATCCACACATACAGTGAACACAGACAAAGATCAAGGCAGAACAAAAACCATGCCCACCTTATTCCACTTGACTAATAAAGCGATTCATTTTTTGCATTTTAACTCTACCTGTATGGCAAAAAGAGCCGTAGCAGCGATTCCGATCCAGCTGTGCAAAGAGTAGAGGTTAGGGGTGTTGTTAGCATTGTGGAAGCCAAACACAGCACAAAGCCCCACAATGGACAGGATCAGGGCGAGGAGCATCAGTGCGGCATGCACCAGTTTCCAGGGGAGTTTATTCTGACCCCAGGTCAGGGGGACGCGGTACAACACAGCTCCTGTAGGGAGCGACAGAGAAGGTGCAGAATGTCATGTGTACATTGCAGTTTATGTCATCTGGGTTATAAAGGCATTTTGGTTCTCATGATTTTGGCCTCAAGACAAATCTTTTGAGTCCGTATTACAAACTGGAGGCATGGAGGTGAAAAGACATGGGCATTGTTGCATTATGGGAAATGTAGGATCTGGTGTTTTTAGGAGATTTACTCATACTAGGTACTGAAAGTTGATGTGTTGTTGTGAATGTTCCTCTGTGGCATGTATTATTAAACTTCTAAAGACCAAGCATTATTAGTATGAGTGTGAAAACAGTTGATATTTACTGCCATTCAGAATTTGAAACATGTAATATAGGCATTAAAACTTCTGACCTCTTAATATCGCATGAAGCAATGTCTGTAGGGTCATTTGTGGGTCTATGAAACAAAATTTTACTTATTTACTGACACTTACTAACTGCTGCCTTCATTTTTGACATATTTCAAAACCTTCCGTACCATTTTATGTACAGAGGGTCTGCCCTACATGTGCACTGTGCAGTAACTGATATATGTAAAAATTTGAAGTTTCTACCTTGTATCGACCGATTGTGTTCACATGAATCCAATTAGAATATACAATACCTTGGTGGAGATACATTGCAGTTCCTTGCTGAAAGGCGTCTTATTTCATTCAATCAAATTCTGCGTAACCTTAGAATAAAAAATTGATTTCAACCACTGAGGTGTGGCACTTAAAGATGAACGGTCCCTGTGGACGTCAGCCCACATCTATGCTACTGAAACGATGCATTTAATTATACGTTAGGTCTCTTTGAAACCTGCAGTGTGTAATTATCTTAATACAGGCTGACTGTCACAAGGAAGAACAAAAGTGAGAAACAGAAATGATACTGTTTCATCCAAATCTCCCCCCCCAAAAAAAGACACTCACCATTGCCGTACAGCACAACCAGGCCGGTCACCATCAGGACCGGGTGCCAGTTGAACTGCAGTATCGAACTGTCCCAGGAGAAACCCCCCCGCCACTGGACGTTCCACAAACACACACACACCACGCAGGCCAGGCTCAGGCCCAGGCACAGCAGGTAGCATATGTAGAAGCTCACGATGGACCGCATCCTGCAGAGATGTGTAGGCTGAACCAGTAAGAGGAACACTTGAACATTAATTAAATTCAATGAATACCAGAAATAAGAAACAATATAAAACCCTGTGAAAATGAACTTAAATTACTTTTAACAATCTCTACTTATCCATTGAAAACAAATACTATACTGCTATAGAAGTGGTTTAATCATTGTCAACAGTTCACTTCTTTCCTTCGACTGCCACTATTTATATATGCATCACATCAAACTCAACTATTGTATCATAAGCTGGACATTTCATTACCATAGGAAATATGCACCGGTGTTGGACTTCTTACCTGGTCCAGCGCTGCTCTAACACCGACAAAACTTCCTGATTCTGCAGCACGGAACTTAACTCCAAATCATATAGAAGTTATTGTCTTTTTATTTAGATCTGACCCTGGTTACTCTTTCACTGATACTCACAGAGGTATTTGCTCTCACTTCTTGTTTCTCTGGTTCAACTGAATTCTCACTTCCACATTCAGCTGTATTATTGAGGTGGCTGAGGGGGAAGCAGTCAGAGGCTGAGGACCAGCTGGGAGACCAGGGGCCAGCCTGCTGCATCTGCTGCCTATAAATAAGATGGAAAGTGGGAGTGGGCTCCATTATTCAGTTTGGGTGTAGAGTCATGAGACAAACAGAGATGAAGGGGTTCTTTTTTTTTAAGATTAAAGTGGAGTGAAAACTTTTTGCTGACTTTCCAAAAAGTGACAAACTTACCAAGTTAGTGTTACAAAACCACAGTGGGGAAAATGCAATTGCTTTCTGGCAAAGGGACAAATCTCATGACGCAACGAAACACTTGTTTAGCTTGACATTAGTACCATGTTCACGTATTCAGCGAACTATTTCAACTTTTGCAAATGATATTCTGTGAACTTTTCTGAAGTTAAAGCGAAGTAAACGGTGTCCTTTCTACAATAGTTTAACATGACGTTAATTCACGTTGCCGCCGCTTCGTCTCTTCACTCTCTTAGCAGGGCAATATTCAATTAGCATGTTTTTTTTAAACGCAGTCTGGTGTAAGTGACGTCGAAAGTCACGTAGCTAACGCTGCTGTTAGCTTACGCAAACAGTCACAGAATAAGTTGGTGGTTCAAGAAGCGTCCATTCTTGTACCTCGTTTACACACACTCCACATTTATAAAGACGACAGAGAATAGAAAGCTACGTATGCAGGTTAAAAAAATCATTTCAGGAAGAGATATTTACCTAACCCATTTCCTTATTGACAACGCAAGGCCTTGTGGGAAGTGTGGTTTTATCTGTCACCAGCCCAGCCGCAGCCCTCCACACTATCTAATCCTGATAATTCTACATTTGAACTGAATAATTCAAAGTGATGGTATATGTAGTGATTCATTGCCCTCTAGTTCCTCTGATGCTATTCTCTTCACCTCGGAACAATCACCCTCCATGATTAAATAAGATCATACAACTTTATTGATCGACAAGGAGAAATTATTTCATTGACACACTCAAATCAATAACACTCAGCAGGGAAAATGAAAATTGAGTTAAAGTACACACATGCTATATTAAAAAACAACAATGAAATAACTAAATAATAGAACAATAAAGGTTTAACATGTATACTCATTAAACTATTCTGAGTTAGTATGAATGACTACTACTGATGAGATTACTCAAATAACTGCTTTGCCTCGAAGGTTGTATGGGTTGTATGAGGGATTACAGTGACTGTATGAATCTAAAAGGGACCTCGCTGTAGGAGGAGGGTTATGGCTGCATGATGACCTGTAAAGATCTGTTGTCTTCCAGCTCCACCTGGAGGCAGTATTAGTCACTTTCTGACTTGTTTCTCGGTGTAGTAGTCAGTTTTAATGCATTTGAATACTCTTATATTCTGCTCTCAGTGGCTCCTAAAAAGAGTAAAGAGTAAAGAAGGGTACTTTGAAGTGTTTTTTGTCATCATTTTTTAAAAGGTTGTAAGGTCTTATAAGTAAGTAATATGACAGATAATAAAGTAATTGAAACAAATGTAGGCTTTCAATTAAGTTTTTATTTTCTATTTAATTATTTATTTTTTAATTTTTTATTATTGACTATGAAAATCTGCTATTTGTTTAACTGACTGTATTATATTTAATATTACTTATTCAAGTATTTTAATAGTAAATAATCATATTTTTCACTGTACATTTTTCTGACTTTAATTTGAATTAATTTAATTAATTTAAAAGAGTTGCACACTATGGCAAAAAAAAAAAACAGCCAATGAGACATGCACTGTAAGAATATGATGGGAACACCTCTCAGGTCTTTTCTGCACCAATGCTGATATCATTAATCACCAAGGCCAACTTACCGAATATTGCCACATGGTAATTCCTTCCCAGTTAATAAATAATGCACACACCATGCATATTCCCAGGTTTGTGCTGCAAGTACTTTTATTTATCAGATTTGCCCTGTTGTGAGTGCAGTAACTCTGTGTTGCAGCAGATGGTAGAATCTCTCCTTAATTTATGGTACTTCATTGTTCTTTCGGTAATAAAATTGTTTTTTCTACACTGTGTTCTTTCTATATATGTATATGTATTTACTGAAGTTTCTGTGATACATTTCTTTAATATATTTCTAATATGTTTATTCCAAATCTAGCCCCTGAGGTCTCCTCTTCAGGAACCAAGTCGGAGCCAGTTTTATTTTATTTGAATAATATCTGCTGTGTGTGTGTGTTTTTTTTATTATTCTGCAATCTAGATACTTAGCTTTTCTGATATTGAATTTTGTGGTGACTTTGCAAAACGTTTTTGAACTGTTTTTCTAATATGATATTCTAGTGTGAATACCAAATGCAACAGGGAGCCATGTGCTCCTCCCACCATATGTAAATGTTAATAAGGACACGCCTCCCCATGATTGAGCAAACCTTTGCCTTGTCCCCCATTAAGAAGATTGTCATGTTGTCCTTTACACTTGCATTTTTAACCACAGTTTGACTTTCAACCTCAAACACGTGAGCGAGTAGAATCATTCGATTGTTTGGCGGAAATCCATGCCGCAGTTCTCAGAAAGAGCCAAAACACTGGAGGGTAGGTTCTCCCAGTGTCCCCTCAGTGTGACCAGCCTCAGCAGCAGTGTCCTCAGGATGAGGACGGTTGAGTAGAGAGGGCAGAGTTGGCTTTGTGACACGATGGGACGGCTCCAGGCTTTTGTTAGAGGACATCTCAGTTCCTTCTTAGATTCTGGTACGCCGTGGACTTTGTCTCATACTCACTTGTTATCTGAAGCCAGAGATGCAGAACTTGAGTACAGGCTTGGTGTAAAGTCTACAGTCTCTAAAAAGCTTCTTAAACAACTCATATAAGTTTTAGAACTTACATAAAGCTATGATAGGTGATATTATAAAATTAGGCTAACAGTTTAAAACCATGCTAGTGGCTCTGTGAGTCACATGGATGTTACAATTTTTTTCTCACTAAACAAGTGGTTCAAAACCTAAACAATACACTCACCCTGTTCTCTGAAACATTAATTAAGGGGTAATGACCAATTTATTCTAAGTTAAAACTCATTTGTGCCTTAAAATCAACACATTTTCACTTCCAACTGGACTTGATCAGCGTCTCTATGCTTCAAATAGGACGCTCTAGGTTGCTCTCTAGCATCAGTTTTGGATGTGTGTTACATCTTTATTAGGTTAACGTGGTTAATTTCAGGAGGAGATCATGGTTTAGGTTCAAATAAGTCTATTTAATACGTAAAATAAATGTTTGTTACTTAACTTACGCACACGGCATTAGTTAAGTAACAAAACTATGGTGAAATAGGTTAACATTGATTTTTGGTTTTACAACAGTCAGAAACAGCCGTCTCCTGGGTGAAAGTCCTGTGTTTGTTTGACCCAACCGCCAACTCTACCTCCTCCTTTCACAGACTTTCCCATTTTTTTCACTACGTCAGTCACTTTGACAGTCTGATAATGACATTGATAGGTTAACACTAGGGTCCTTCAGCTCGTTGGTATCAGACGAGTTGGTAATGAGAATGGGTTGTCAAAATGAATACACACACAATTTATGTTAATGTTATTACAGTCTGTTTTTTTTAAATAATTGTCGGTACTGTTCTTACTGAAAAAAATCACATCACATCAGTTATGACCAGAAACAGATGTTGCAGCCGCCACCACATTGGACCATTGATCTTTGTGATCATTTTTTAGATGGTTTCAAAACAGTATACAAGCTGTGATTATCCCTCAATATGTTTTCCTCTGGTTTTATAGTCAAAACTATACGTAAAATATACTTTATTAACTGAAAAGTGAGTGGTAATATTTCGGATAACTGAGGCGTACAACGCCAAAAATGGGAAATAATTGGGTTGTTATACTGTGGAATAAGTAGAATGAACCGTTCTGTCCTGGAACCAAACTCATGACTCTAAACCGTGATGTCATACTGATCTACAGCGTGGAGACACTCTATCGGCGGCGAATAGAGGGCTGACTTTGCGAATAAGAAATTATGTCTTCTTATTGTAAAAAAAAAAGTCATCCTGAATCCTGTCACAGTGACCTTTTCTACATTTTACAAGTTATTCTCCACAGAGTAGTACATCAGTATCACAAATTCAGATTAAGGGACGGCGCAACTTTCCCCTCGTTTCCAGCAAAGGAGGCAGTAGCATAAATTTTACACTCTCTCTTGCAGCTTCATATTTTAGAGCTAAATTTCACGTCCATTGTCCTTTATGTCCTGTGAAGAAGCCCTGAAGGCCAAAAAAAAAGTCGGAATGAATCCCTTTTTATTCCCTTCTCAACACTTATTAATAGAGCTCTCAGTATAAAGACTTCCAAAGTTTTTTATCTCCTTCTTACTTGGCCTGAATGGAGTGATCATCATGGCCTTCATCAAAATCAGGCCCTATTCACTCAAAATTGCCCATAAGAAGTACCCAGCATCCTGCTGGAAGAGCACTCACACCCATGCGACGGGAATTGTGTTAGATAATCTTGGAGAAAAACCTAATTTATCATTCTTAAATGAACGTAGGCACAATGGTGATGGAAATGTGATTTCAAATTGAAGGGATGTGAGCTGAACAGTGCTTTATTAAAGGTATTGTGTTGAGGCAATGGGGAAAATAACCAGCGAGTGCTAGCTTCAAAGGACACTGCTAGTAATATCACTGCTGGATGTCGATTTGATCCCAAAGGGCTTTTTGGTCCACGATCACACGCACTAGAAGTTTTGGGTCTCTGCCTTCAGCTCCATGAAATCTTTGCCAGCTGTGGAGAGCCAATGGAGCCGTTATCACAGAATAGGAATGGACTCTGGAGTGGCAGCTGGGCTTCTTGGGGTCTTACCAATAATCACAGGAAACTGCGGTCAAACTGCGAAAATGGGGGAGAAACCATGCTAAAAGAGACAAAAGATGTAGTGTGTTTCAGTGAATGAGTGTCAGATTCCGGTTGAAGGATTGATAGATTTGATTTTAGAGTTGCATTAGTTGGTTGTTGGGCTGAAGTTGATGTGACAAACGTGTCAGCAAACAGTGGCTTATTTACACGTAAAGCCGACACCAATTAATTTGGACTCGGGTTTCTGGTCACCTGAAGACTTGAAGCCCAATATTCACTTTCCTTTTGGTTCTATTTTACTTTACATCAACTTGAGAGAATCATTGGGGCCAGCCTGCCCTCCATACAGGACTTGTACATCTCAAGAATCAGGAAACGGGCCAGAGCCATCTCTGCAGTCCCATCACACCCCGGACACAACCAGTTCCAACTCCTCCCCTCTGGTAGGCGCTACAGGGCACTGTACGCCAAAACTACCAGACACCAGAACAGCTTCTTTCCTCTGGCCGTCACTCTGATGAACAGTTAATAATTAATCTTCTGTATGGTACAAATCCATGTGCAATAACCCGGTAACTTTAAATTCAAATTGTTTACATATTTATTCAAGCAGCCTTGCACTCTGCATATTTGCACTTTTATCTATACTTCATTGTCGTTGTATTTTGTGTTTTTAGGTTCATATATATACTTTTGCATTTTTATTTTTCTGTGTACAAAATAGTTAATGTTTATCCTTTTTTTTTTCTTGGACATCCTTTGTTTTTGTGTATTAGTGAGCGTAAGTAGCCGGAGTCAAATTCCATGGATGCGTACACATACATGGCCAATAAAGCTGATTCTGATTCTGATTCTGATTCTTTCCTCAGGCTGTGACACTCCTTAATTTGTTCTCCACCGTCCACTTATAATTAAGTTTTGTTTATTTTGTTTATTTTTATTTTGAATACTTTAGTGTTTTTATTATTGAGCAAAATGGGTCAACAAATTGCCTTGCGTTGCACAACCCTGTAATACAATGACAATAATAATCTTGTGAAATTGTAAATATGTGTCTCTTAAGGCCTTTCCACACCGAGAGTGTTAGGATTAAATTACCCGAAACTGGGGAATACATTGCTGCGAGTCTTTGGCATCAAAACTATTCATACAGGTAGCAATATTAGTGACAAAGATGCACTTTTACAATAAAAACTTCTAAATAGATTTGCACCGGCAGAGGACCAACTACCAGGATCCTATTGAGTCAGAGCGTCATCAGTCTGTACAGCCTAAGCTACTGTTAGCTATTTTATTGAGTTTCCTTTTAGCCAAACGCTCTGAGTGAATGTGAGTTCCCTCAGATAAACACAGTGTATAATGGATCTGGTCCGCACTGCCTTTGTCAAGGTTGAAAGCAGTAATAAAGTTTGGAGTCTTGGTTTTGGACAACGGAGCCTCTGTGTTGTTGTACAATATAGTTTATGTATTGGATATGTCTGTTCCAAAAATCTACCTCCTGACAATAACAACAGTAAGAAAAGTATATTGACGCGCAAATTTATAAAAAGAAAGGCCTTTAAGCAGCCAAATGATCATTGGTTGCCTGCTAACGCTGTCTGTGTGCCTTTTGGTGCTGATCAGGTAGTGTATCAGTCGATTTTATAATTTTTTCTCTGAATGAACTGCCAGTTGTGCCTGAAAAGGACACTGATCATAGCGGTGAGACTAAATCAAAACAGTAGAGTTGCAGGCTGTAAAACCGACAAAATAATGTCCCTGCTGAATACAAGACCTCTCTTTGGGCCCCATGTCGTCACCTGACAGCTGGAAAACCACAATTAAGCCACTATGTCAAATTTGCTTCAAAGCCTGATGCTCTTTTGGGAGATTTAGTTAAAATAAACAAAAAGTCTAAGTTGCTTCGTCATTAGCAGCAACCCGCTACATCTACACATCCATCTGTAAACTGCATGGAGCAATCTGCTATAATCAATATTACATTTTAACAATGAAGCAATTTGGTTTGAGGCCAGTTTGTACACTTTAAATAAAATCTGGTATTGTTTGTATTATTTCAATATGGCACCTCATATTTCACAAAAAAAGAGTAAAAAAATACTTTTCCACACAGAGTTCCAAAAGCACAATTATGTATAATGAAAACTCACCCCTTTTATTGCAGTGATCCAGTAGCTTTAATTGAACAAAATGACATCTATGGAAACATGCCAGAGTCTAAGTATGACTCAGTCATCACCGTCCTGGTTTCCTGCTTCATCTACTCCTTTGTGTTTTCTCCTGGTTGCCAGCTCTGCTTTATTTTCTGGACGATTTTTTTTCTGAGAGATGACGGGTCAGCAGGTGCTTCATCCCTCTTAATGTTGCACCTGAGCTCTGCAGCCAACATGCACATCTTATTTCCATTTGTTGGGCTCTCTTTGTCTCTGAGAGTATATGACAGAGTGTGTGCGTGGTCTCTAGCAGAGGTCAGTGTTTTCTAACTGGGTTTTGGTTGCAAAGTGATCTTTCCAATGAGGGAAGCTGATAGAGAAACACTGATGTGTGTAGTACTGAAATCCTGAGGTTTCTATTCATTAAAAGGCTCCATTATGATTGTTGATGTGGAACAAGACAACTCTTTGATGGTGCCTTTTTATTATTGGTGATCTGACAAACAGTGTTTTGACAGGGAATTGGTTTGAGGCCAAGTGCTGAAAATGATAATTTCTTTCGGTAATCAGACACTATCTTAAAATACTGCATGCTAAGGTTCTGATGCTTCAGAGCACTTCAGCATCATTGAATCAAGACTCTTCCTATAGATGCTATTCTGACTGAAGTCATCTGTTTGACATGGGTATTGTGTTGCAGTAAATTGAGAGCTTCGTGACTTGATTGACAGGTTTTAAAGTGGATGGATTTCAAAACCAAACTTTTATTTTATAAAATGCAGTGATTAAACTTTTTGCCATGCCAAGGACATTGCACTAGGGTTGGGTATGTCAACTTTTTTATACAGCACCACCATCAGGTAGAAATTTTCAATCACAAACGTCATCCATTGGTTAATGGACTACCGTTTTGAAGCCTCAATTTCACCCTCGCCATCTTGGATTACGACACTAGCCATGTTGTTTTTTTCCAGCCGATGAACAAAAGTGACCATATTTGAATTATGGAGAAGTGACGTAGAGACGCCGGATACGGCTCCGCTAGCAGCAGCAACCTGTCAATCACAGTAAGCCCGCCCTAAAGTATTCCCTGCTTTATGGTCTATTTAACTCTAAATAGACCATACTTTACTAAATGAGCATCATGCTGTATTTAAAAAGACTTGAAACTAGAGATTGAGACCATAAACTCATGTTCACAATGTTTACTGAGGGAATAAATCAAGAGAGAAGTAGAGTTATTCTCTCATAGATTTCTTGCAACCAGAGGAGTCGCCCCCTGATGGCCAGTAGAGAGAATGCAAGTTTACATCACTACCGAGTGACTAACGACTCACATGACCAATGACTTAGGTGACAAAATGGGCCCTCATTCAGAAAGCAGGTGAAAACTCTGAGTTAGTTAACCCTAAAATGAGGGAAACTCTGGGTTTTCAGTAACTGAAAGAGAGGTAACTCAAACTCTGGGTCTGTTACCATGGTAACTGAATCTGTTAACCTAATCTGCTAACTGGCAGGTTTTCTTTGTCAAACTCTGTCTCCTCCCGCTTACAGACTGACTGACTGTTTCATTTAATTTCCTTATCCATTCTGTCCATTTCAAAGCACCTATAGCAGCATGTTCATTTGCTGAGGTATACTGTCTGAATATAAATCCTGGTGTGATACTAGTTTGTTACTCAGTGAGTTTTTTTCCTACAGGTTCACATATTGAAAAGAGTCAAGTCACCCTCAGTCTTTTTTATATGAGAATATAACTCTGTGCACTTAGGTGATGTCATCTGTCACTGATGGAACATAATTCCTATGATATTGGAAATTATACGGTAATATTTCTGAGTAGTGGTGCAGTGCAGTGGTTTGAAAGTGAGTTATTAAAAAGGTTGCGTATAGTGAACGTGTTTCACAGTACTACAGTGACAGTGTTTTACTTTACTACTTTTGCTGCAGCAGCTGAAATAAAGCCACTGTGTGCTGTTGAGTAAAGTTCCAAACAGACGTGTAAGATTTAAAATCTACTGTATTTTAACCTTTAAATCACCAAACACATACTTATCCCATTGTGAGCTTACAATCATCGTCTTTATATCTGATTAAAACTTTATTGTGTTAACTCATTGACACTTTTCCCCGCTCTGACTCAGGCTCTTGTTTAAAGATAAATGTGCGCAGTACTGCCTTTTGTTTACCTGTTGGGCTGCCATGGTGAATCGTGGAATCGGTGCTCCATTGATGAGCGCTTTTTGCTTCTTTTTTTTTAACTCAGAGTGAAAAAACCCTGAGTTGACTGAACAAACTCTGATCTGCTGTTTTGTAACTCAGAGTTTACCACCTCAGGGTTAATCGACTCAGAGTTCAGCGTTAGGCTCAGACTTTGTTAAACCCTTTTTCCTGAAACTGGGGACAAAAGTCTGTTGTTTACCTGCAGTCTTTATGAAGCACAAGCAGAAGGATGTTGGTTTTATTGTTGGACAAGGAATAACAGGAGCGATGTAGGCCTAGCTCCCTGGAACCTTTTTTGCTTAAATTCCATTTATTTTACTGCACAGCATCCACATATTATGAATCACATTTAATGGTTACAGAATAAGACAGTAACGTGTTAGGAATTAATGTTTTGCTATTTGGTTTTAATAGCAACTGTTTGGAATTTTAATTAAATGTTTGAAGAGTCTGCTTTCTTGCTGGTCTGATTGCTCACCTTTGATTTCAAAACCACTCAGTGAGAACAGAAAAAGAAGAGTCATGTGTTTTCCTTCACTCCATTTACATCCCCTACCATCCAGCAGTATTTGTACTCATGATAGGTTAAATATATGTACTAAATCGATTTTATTTTGTTAAATATTTGTTTTCTACTTGGAAAAAATGCTTTGAAACGACAGAGCTCTTTAACAGCGCAGGCCAATTTCAATTTTCAAAGTCAAACACATTTGTTTTTTCATGTCACAAAGTACAACGCGGCCCCTGAGCAGCCCGCTCTCAGATCTTTAATAGATACGTACCTTCAAATCACCTTTTTCCTGAGTGGCAATTTGTCTGGTACACTAGACGGCCGCAACAGAATGTGTAATAATGTTCTCCTCGTGAGCATTAGTTTGATGCATGAGAGTCAGACAGCTGATTTGTTACAGTCGAGGTATCATTTAGCTGAATGTTTTCTGCGACACGCTCCGGCTTCCGGCGTGCACCGCAGGGCCAGTATCTGAATTGACAGACGTGGTTATCCCATCAATATTCATAATGGTAATGTAAGGCAAAGCCATGGAGTAAATGAGCTGCTAACGCAGCGTGCTATTCAACCTGCTGAATGAGAGATGGAGGGAACGAGGCAGCAAACTGCAGAAATTATTGACAAATGAAGGGAAGTCTGAGCAGCTCGTGAGCTCCGACTAATGCGTGGGTGTAGAACTCGTGTTTGTCACATGAAATGGTGTTAAAGATCTAAAGAACACCTTAGGAATGAACTCAAACACAGCAGAGACACGTGGGTCCACCCATCAACCTTGACCAGGACGTGCAAATGTCCGCGAGCTCAGCAGGAGGCTACTCTGCTGAGTAACCGTGACAACGTGTAGCAGCTGCTATCAGGGCTAAAGGTGCCCAGTACTGAACAGAGGTTCTTTTTGCGTTTGCTCAGTGACGTGGTTCGGGATCAGGCCTGCTGTGCTCCGGCTGCTAAATGGCACACCACCGTGTCAAAATGGCCGACATTAGAGCAGAAATAAACATGTTTACAGCTAAAAAAAAAAAAGGTTTTGGTCTTGTCGTGGCAATTTTGGAAGAATACCAAATGCTCTTACAGTATTGTCCTACTTTTAATTCTCAGAGCATTGGTACACAGGACAATAGTTGGGGTGAAATGTACACCCTGATGGATAGCTGTCCTCTCTCTATACTCTGGCCTGGTGCTCCCCCTCTGGATGCTCACTTTAGTTACTATCTTGTATGTCTTCGTTCAAAAGACAAAGGGCTCATTTACCTTCTGATGACATACAGGTGGGCAAAGATGCCTTAGTTTGGGCAATCAGGCGGTTTGATTCCGGCTCCTCCAGTCCTTATCAATGTGTCCTTGGGCAACCCAAAATTGCTCACAAAGGCTGTGCCTAGGGCTGTGATTGTGGTGTGGGATCGTGCTGACGGGCAGGTGGCACCGTGCATGGTAGCCCTTGCTACAGTGTATGAATGGGTGCGAATGGTAAAAGGACTGGACTTGTATAATTATTTTCTAGTCTCTCGATCACTCAAAGCACTGTAACCCTCCATGTCATCACAGACTACATTCACTTCTGTGAGGACACCATTGTGCCAACAAAGAAGGTCCGCTGCTACCACAACAACAAGCCGTGGATCAGCAAAGAGTTGAAGGGCCTTCTCAACAGGAAGAAGAGGGCCTTCATGGCTAAGGACAGAGGGGAACTTCGGGCTGTTCAGAAGGAGCTGAAGAGAAAGCTGAGAGAGGCTAAGAACAGCTACAGGGAGAAGATTGAGGCTAAGATGGGACAGAACAACACTAAAGAGGTGTGGAATGGGATGAAAATGATGACAGGCTGCAGTCTGCCTTCATCTGGAGTACAGGGTGACCTAGCACTCGCATCGGAGCTCAACCTATTCTTCAATAGGTTCGACACTACCCCCACCCCGGTGTGCTCCGATAGTGAGGCTAGGTCTCCACCTAACACCTCTTCCCCCATTCACACCTCTGCTGGGGTCTCTGCTCCCCCTTCCATCTACACCTCTGCCACCTCCCCCTCTCTCAGCAGACTGTTAGGACCAGAGGATGCCCCCCTCACCCACTAGCCCTCTTCAGACCAACATCTCCACAGATGTGGACCAGGACAGCCCATCACTCCCCCCATCCCCCCTACAACTGTTCACCCACGGCCAGGAGCTCACAGCTCCCTTCAAACCCCTCACCACCCAGCCCCACCTTCACCACCATCCAGGTACAGCATCAGCTCTCCAGGCTTCAGATAAGCAAAGCCAGTGGACCTGATGACATCAGCCCTAGGTTGCTGAAAGTGTGTGCTGGACAGCTGGCAGCTCCTCTCAGGCACCTCTTCAATCTCTCCCTGAGGTTGAAGAAGGTGCCCACAATCTGGAAGACGTCCTGCATTGTCCCGGTGCCGAGAAGAGTCGTCCCAGCGGTCTTAATGACTACAGACCTGTGGCCCTGACATCACATGTCATGAAGACCCTGGAGAGACTGGTTCTACGGCACCTGAGACCCAGCTTACAGCTTTCCTGGACCCACTACAGTTCGCCTATCTGCCACACATCGGGGTGGAGGACTCCATCATCTACCTGACACACAAGGCCCTCTCCCACCTGGAGAAGCAGGGAAGCACTGTGAGAGTCATGTTCTTTGACTTCTCCAGTGCTTTCAACACCATCCAGCCCTCCCTACTGAGAGAGAAGCTGCTGGAGATGAACCTGCACCCCGACACCACTTCCTGGATCACAGACTACCTCACAGGCCGGCCACAGTACGTCAGGGTGGATGGCTGTGTCTCTGAGTCTGTGATCAGCAACACCGGCGCACCCCAAGGAACTGTACTGGCACCGTTCCTCTTCACTCTCTACACCTCGGACTTCCGCTTCAACTCTGGTTCCTGCCACCTCCAAAGGTTTCCGATGACTCCTCCATTGTTGGATGTATCACCAGGGACAACGAGGAGGAGTACAGAGGACTGATTGAGAGCTTCATCACATGGTGCAGCAACAACCACCTGAAGCTCAACATCAGCAAGACCAAGGAGCTTGTGGTGGACTACCAGAGGAACAGAAGCCCCCTGTCCCTGTTTTCATTCAGGGAGGGGAAGTGGAGAGGGTTGAGTCCTACAAGTACCTTGGGGTGCAGATAAACAATAAACTGGACTGGACACACAACACTGATGCCCTCTACAGGAAAGGACAGAGCAGGCTGTTCTTCCTGAGGAGGCTGAGGTCCTTCAATGTGTGCAATAAACTGCTCAAGGCATTCTACCAGTCTGTGGTAGCCAGCGCCCTCTTCTTTGCTGTGGTGTGCTGGGGTGGTGGCATCAGGACTGGAGATGCCAACAAGCTCAACAAGCTGGTGAGGAAAGCCAGCTCTGTGGTGGGTCTGGAGCTGGACAGTCTGGAGTCAGTGGGTGAGAGGAGGATGAAGGCCAAACTCGGAGCCATCCTGGACAATCCCTCTCACCCTCTCCATGAGGAACTGTGGCAGCTGGGCAGCTCTTTCAGCCATCGGCTGATTCTGCCAAAGAGCAGGACGGAGCGCTTCAGACGCTCATTTGTGCCCACTGCCATCAGACTGTACAACAACAGCGGAGACCACAGTCTGTCATCATGCTGACCAGGTGCCGCCCCCCATGTGGATATACTGTACATTTTTATTCCTGTTCTATCTTTATTTTGTTGTATAGTATGTGTATTTATTGTCTGTGTCTGTGTAGTTGTATAGTATGTGTATTTATTGTCTGTGTCTGTGTAGTTGAGCTGCTGCAACACTTGAGTTGAAGTGTACCTATGATGAAAATTACAGGCGTCTCATCTTTTTAAGTGGGAGAACTTGCACAATTGGTGGCTGACTAAATACTTTTTTGCCCCACTGTACTTGCAAATTTCCCCGCTGCGGGACTAATAAAGGATTATCTTATCTTATCTTATCTTATACTTGACTCTATCATGGCAGACATTTGAGGTGTCATAGCAGGACAACCACAGGCTGATTAATAACAATAATCTCTTTCACTTTACCAGCTCTAGGGCTCTGGCATGATGCCTCACCGTCAGGGGTTTACCAGGAAACTTTCATAGAACTGAGTCATAAATGGAGGCAAAGACATTCCTGGTAAGACAAGTCACAGCATCTCCCAGGAATAAGTACCTTTTATTGTTTTAGTTTGGTAATTGCTTGACTTGTGTGGAATTACAGAGATTTCCTCCAAATATGTTGCATAAAAGTGGTAATATTTATATCCAGTATGCCTAAGGATAACAGCAAATCTTTTTAAACAATATACTCTAACAGTCTGTAGTATGTGTCCAGGGGAAATGTAATTAAATTCCATTATCAAAGATAACAAATGCTCCTTTTCAGGTTCATACTTGTATTTGGGTTTACCTGAACACGTTTACATACTTTAATGTTAAAATTAAAAAATGCTATGTATCTAATACTGTCTGGCCAAATACACCTGTGTCACCCTCTGTCTGAAATGCTCTCTTTCAGTTCCTGCCTCTTCAGACCCCTCCCAAAAAATGTGGTCTTCAACATCTGGTCAAAGTCAGAGAGTTTAAGCCTGTCCCCCTGTCAAACCTTCAAGTTGTTTCAGGGCCCTCTCTCAGACATTATGAGCCCTATACACACACACACACACTTTCTGCAAGTCCCCATTTCTGCAGACTTTGCCTGCGGTAATTACCCACAATTCCCATGGTTTTGACTTCAAACACACGATCGAGACAGAAGACAAAGAAATGAATGAACTGTTCCATTTAAAGGCAGGTATGTCTTTATTCACTTATACATTAATTAAAAGCAAAAGCAACATGACATTCAGTTTACCTTCAGTACCTTTTGTAGCAAGGAAGTGCATGTGCTAACAGAAGCTGCTAATGCTAGCTAGAAACTTATATCTCCTTCCAACATTTCACCATGACTAGCTCCAAAGAAGAACATCTGAAACAACGGAGCAGAGCTGGACAGTTGTCAGACCCTAGTGCTATGATTGGTCAGTCTGCTTTCAAGGGCGGGACTTAGCGAAAGGTCAATTCCCCACAAAAAAGAACCAGTTTCACCATGTTGGAAGAATACAACAAAAAAAAGAAAGAAAAAAAAAAGAAAAAAAGGGATAAAGAGGGAAGTGTTTATTATTATCTTCACACATACGTATTTCAACTTTTGTCTAAAAAGTAGTAATTTTTCTCAAAAAACAAAACAATAAACTGACAAACACAGGAGCTGAGAATGAAAGAGAAAGCAACAGATAAGAAAAAAAACAACAACTTAGTAAACCAGTGGCCCACCAGTCGAACCTTTAGTGGTTTTGTAAACCTCCTTGATGTCAGTGTTGTGATCAGGACTATGACAAATGTAACAATAGGCCAGAAATGCAACGCAGACGGGAGAAATAATAGGATCTATTTTGATCAGGCGCTTTGAGAAAGTAAACCAACAGCCAAGCATGATCAAAACAACACTTTCAAATCAACATGTATACAATAATCAGGCAGAGTAGACACTATTTGATTGAAACCAAACTTAGCTGATCTCCACCTTAATAACTTCATAGTCATCCCATTGATCTTCAGGCTTTGAGTTTATAGCTTCATGCTCAAATCAGTGCGACCATTAAGACATTCATTCCTGAGTGCATATCGTTAAATATTTGACACTATAAATAAAACGCATCCTAAGGAACAAAATCATAAATAAAAAAGGTCTGATGAGCAGCAGATACACTACGTTAAACAATCGACCCGTTTTGAGATCTGGGTTTATTTTATCTTGCGAGTGAATAAGCGGTCTCTGTACAAAAGACAGCAAATACTTCTTTTAATGAAATGCTTCACTCCATGCAGAGCTGAAGGGAATTAATCTCATTCAGTCAGAAAACAAGCCAACTCATTTGAAACTGTCATATTGGAGTGTGTAAGGTTAACCAGGCTTTGTAATCAAGCCGGATCTGACCAAACACGACCCTGTGCTTCCACATCAGAGCTGTACAGTACGGCCACATGCGCTTACGGAAGTATGAGAAGCTTCCGTATAATACGCGCTGTGTAAAGGTACGAGCAATGACTTTTTTTTTTCTTGGTTGAATAGATGTGCTACTCTCCAAAAAGACCATGGCGCTAGAAAAACGCCTTGCCATCTGACCAGAATAGGTCGATACACACAGTTACTCCAACAGGCTGACACCCAACGTGATACTGGTTGAGAACCGAGTATGGGCGGCAGCCGTGTGCCATGCTGCACCAACCAGTATGGGATGGTGCATTGGCTTTCAACAACGAGGACAGCATGAGTGGTACTCACAAGACTACATGTTTTCAGAGGGGTTGTCCAAAACCAATTCACCTCTTGTTAATACTGAACATCGTAATGGCCATTGTGAATCGCTTTCTCCTTGACGGTTTCGGCTGTCCGCCTCTGATTCAGATCCAGCAATGCTTTCAGCAGGTTGTTTAAGGAGGCCTCCCTGCCCTCCTTCTCCACCCAAACAGTGAGCAGATCGTGGATCCTGTCTTCATAGGGAAGCTGTTCTTTGCTCTTGATCACGTTGTCGACGATCCCGAGGTGACGGAAGAACCTCTTGTGCTGGTTGAAGTCTAGATCGTCGAAATACTCAAAGCATTTCCTCAGAGACTCGTCACCTGCAAACAAAGACAAAGACCTTCATTCAAGCGCACTGATCTCTGTCACCAGTGTAGCGACAGCTTTTACTATGAACAATTAGGACTTTTACTTAAGTACACCTGACTTAAGAGACTGAGTCACAATGCAGGGCTGAAACAACAAGAGTGTGGCATCGTGGCTGAATAAGTGTACCAGTAGGTCACACTGTTCCATGTGCATCTGAGTCATGCAAGGAGAAAATAATAATAATAAAATAATAATAATAATAATAATAATAATAATAATAATAATAATTTACCATTCACAGGAACAAGTTTGGGAAACTCCACATCTTCCTGAATGACAAAAGAGAAAAACAATAATTTATATCCAAATAAGTCTGTTGAAATTCCTCATGAGTCATAAAGTGTATCGCCTGAATTGAGGTGTGAATGAAACTCCTCTCTTTATCAGTGTCCCAAAAAAGTCCCGTGCTTCCCTGAATTAAAAATAATTGTGTTTGTCAAATACATTTAAAAACATGCAAAGGTGTATTTCAGGTTTGAGTTGAAGGAAATGAAGGCCAATAAGGAAAACGTCAAGTTAATCTTTAACAGGTGCAACAAGGAATGTGACTCATGTGACACAAACTCTGATCAACAGATTTACAGTCTGCAACTGTGTCACAACGGGGACGAGAAATGAACCTGAAGAAGAAATGTTTCAATGTGCTTTGAATAGTAAATCAGCAGCAAGTCACAGCTACAACCACCACAGTGCTTATCTTCATTCAACTCGATTTCAAGTAATCACAACATCCAAATAACAACCATAATGATTAAAGCAATTCTAAATGGTAAATGAACTGTACAGAGCTTTGACTAGTCTTCTGACCACTCAAAGCTCTTTTACACTACATGTCATCATTCATACCCATTCCTTGTGGTCCCTCAGTCAATTTCAGGCGGCAACCTCTGGTTCTAAAAAGTGAAGCCAATGCAGAAGTGCCCTAAACCTGCATTCTTTCTACTGACCATCAGGGGGCAACGCCTGTTTGCAAAAACAAGTCAGATTGTATAAAATGACTCTACTTCTCACTTGATTTATTACCTCAGTAAACATGAGTTTATGGTCTCGATCTGTAGTCTGCATATAACAAATAGACAGTCGTTGTGTGCATGTACTAAGTTCTGTCTTGTCTTCTTGTCTCGCATGTCTTGTCTCGCAGGCAGCAAAGCATTAGCCAATAGAAACAAACAAGCAGTAAGCACTTGGGGAGGAAAGAAGCGAGGAAGGAGGCAGAGGTGGAAATGAGCGGTTGCTCTCACCCTCCTGTCGGGCAGCATTGGGGCCGTGGGGATGGCTTGGGGGGGAGGTGCGGGGAAGGCGGAGGAGAGGCCGGTTAGACTGTGCTGGGAGTTACTGGCTGAGCTGTTGAGGCTCTGGCACAGCGGTTTACACTCATCCGCCGCGTCGGCTGAGGATTTGGCTCTCACCAGTTGCCGGGGCAGGTTCAGATTGGAGCAGCTCTTGATTTCAGTGGGACAGTTGTCGCCGTTATCCTGGAGAGGAAGAGAGACATGCTTAAAATAAGAAAGTCATACTTAAACACGGGTGTCTTTGTTCTTTGAATAAAATCCACGCATTAAATCGGAGTGCGCTCACACCTATCTTACTGCTCTGGGCTTGTTCTAATTCATTCTACAGTATATCTTAAAATATTTGAAGTGACTCACCTCTCCAGGTTTCAGCCTGTTGGCTGGATTTCCCTGGGAGTCTGAAGAGAGGATGGGAAGAGAGGATTATGCAATTTAAGGAATTCCCCACAGTCCACAAGAAGCTATTTGACAGCAACTATGTGCCACTCTAATTTGCTTTAATGGATAAATCAACACTAAGTAACAAAGGGCAGAAAACTACTGCTGCTGCTGCTCTCTGATATTCATTGCAGCACCTCTGGCCAAACCAATCCGTGGTTTTAGAACGGGGGATTTAAGGTCAGCTCTGGAACCTGACCCATACGGCGCCAATCTGTGCTGGACTGGGTGGAGTTTACCAACAGCGTGGCAAAACGGTAGAGACTGGGAAGCACTCCATTTCCAAGTTTGGTCTGAATCATGACGACATGCACCCTTTACTATGTTATCATTATCATCATCATTATCATCATCATTATCATCATTATTATGTAGGCCAGTCAGATATTTGTCATCAGCAGGAAGTATTATGTGCTACACCGCCTGCTGATGTGTGACTGTCAGCTAGAACCATCAACGTCACATCTGCAATTTGCAGTCCAGTTCAACAGGTTTGTGCATCCGTACTGTTTTGACACACGCGAAGAGCGCTGCACGTGTGTGTGTGTGTGGGCGCGTGTGTCAAAGACACACAGCCTGCAGTGACATCACTGCTCCTACGTACCATCCATTAACCTAGAAAGTTCTGATAGTCTGCCCATTGTTTTTGTTTAAGCTAAACCATGCTAGCTCTGTTAGCGTGGCACATATTTAATATAACCAAAAAAAGTTTAAAAAAAAAAATTGTTCTTGTATGGGATCCTTGTTCCATGTAAGGTGCTGTTCTAAATAAACTTCACAAAATAGCACAAACAAACTAACTGCTCGAGGCAGCAGTAGACCAGATTCTGAGAGGTTAAATTACTGATTTTGTCAGCAGTCATGTTGCTTTTAGTGAGAATATTCTAAATATAGCGTACACTTAAACAGATAATGATTTTTAAGGTGTCTTAAAGCCCACAACTTCCTTAAAGCTGGCGTTCAAAAAAAAAAAAAGAACATGATCAACGACTAAAGAGCTGAGGGAGCTCAGGCATACGTCCTATGCACACTGCAACGACTAAAGAGCTGAGGGAGCTCAGGCATACGTCCTATGCACACTGCTGGTGTAATTCAAATAATACTATTGTTAATGAGTCTCACTGCCAGCTGGGGGAAGACTATAGTTCCACACTATTTAACATGAGCAAAGACTTTGAAGTGACATGAAACCATTTGGAGCTGGATTAACTGGCTACTTAATCACCTAGGTGATCAGAACAATATAATTAGAAAATATATCAATGAAGATTAATTGTTTAAATCATTTTGTGGCTTGAAAAATGTGAGAATTTCTTGCTTTTCTTTGTCTTATTTGAGTAAGTAATATGTATACTGTTTGGAAGCAATTTGATGACATCATCTCAGGAGTTTTAAGGGAGGTTTTTACTATTTTTTTTTTTATTTATCATATTGACTCAATGATTAATCACGACAATAATCAACAGGTAAATAGATACATAGTGGTTATATCTGTTATTTGCGGCCCTTAACTACTACTTAACTTGTGCAATTCAGTTTTGTTTTTCCAGGAATCAGACATTTTCTTTATTAATATGTAAAGTGATGACACAGGTGGAATGTTCGACCTGAACAACATGTATTAGTGGATGTCTCAGTACCCAGACAGGTGTGCTGCTTTATGCCAGTGTCTTTAGATTCTACACTTGACAAGACTATGATTAGATGTAAAGATCAGGCCCAAAAAACGGCACCTCATTTCCCATTATGATGGAATGTGAGTTTCTTTAGCCTTTAGCAAGACAAGCAATTCAATGTTGCACCAAATCTTGGTTGTCAGAAATGAAAATGTGACGTGTCATACTGCGTGCTATAATTTCCTTTGGCAGGTCTTAATTTCCTGACTGCACCTGTTGGCACCGTCATTGTTCCTTTCAGCATATGCTGATCGCAGCGGGGCCGGAATTCAACTAGAGCCTATTCTTCACTACCCAATAAACATGAACAAAAACGTAATGCTTTCAGTCAGCAATCGTCACTTTCCCGTATCACTTATCATTTACAAAGCACGGAAATGGAGGATTTTAATCTAGTATTTGTACATTCAAGACACTGCATTATCTTGGTTTGTCTTTCGATGTCCTAGAAATCTTTTTTTACATACCTGTTGTTTTTCGACGTCTCCACACAGCAAATATTATCGCACCGATTATCAGAGCAGCGATCAGTGGCACAATCAGTGTCACAATCACCGAGGCCTCTGCTGATGAAAAAATAATAATAAAAAAAAGCACAATTGACAACCATTAGCACCATATTATGGAAATAATAAATCAGACTTTTAAAAATAGAAAAACTGGGACATATTTGTTCAGAAAAATGCCATGAATGTGTCTATGTCTCTCTTTTAAGGAGGCATTAGCTTCCACTGAGTCGTGTACCTGAGGCAGAGCCAGACATGGGCTGCACCTTCTTGCATACTGTGTTGTTAGTGGAGGTGCAGTTCCTCGCTATCTCTTCATCATTTTTACACCTGGTTTGGAGGCAAAAAGAGAGAAATTGAAAACATGAAGGAATTGAAATGAGTGAGGCCGTCCTAGGAACAACCGTCTCATATTGAGAAACGCGTGGCGTAAAAAAAACAAAACAGGATCAAACTTCCATCACTCACTTTGAATGAACCGGGTCATCAGGTGTGTTCTAGGTTTGGTTTGCATCCACTCACCTTGAGCACTTCTTGCACACCTCACAGGGTTGGTCAGGGGCACAAAATCGTCCCGATTTGCACTGACATTCAGCATCCTGAGTGTGAGTACACGGCCTTACAATTTCCTTATCTGAGAAAGCCACGTGAAAAAAGAGCTTGTTAAGTCGGAGTTTATGCTCGGAGCACTTTGAAAAGGTTGAATATCGATTTTTTTTCCTTCCACAGTCATTCCGATCGATAGTGTAAAGCCGTCAAGCAGAATTACCTGAGGGACACTTCATGCACTTTAAACAGTGACTCAGATCGTTGCTGTGCCCGGTAAATGTCCCATCGTCGCATTCCTCACACGTCCCCTGCGATCCAAATCTGGTGCAGGGCGATGTCATGCGTGTACCTAACACACACAAACACACACATAAATAACCCCAAATCTCTGTATACACCTATTTAATCTTCAACTGCACCTGTCACTCCAGCATCTTAATAACCAATCACCATGGAGCTGCTTCAGAGCTCAGGTGCTGGATTTCTGAATTGAGCTGGTGACAGAGCTTCATTCCTCAGTGAACTAAATCAAGTGTGTGTCCATGTGTCTTACCAGCTGGACAGTTTAGACAGCAAATGTTGCCGCTTGTGTACTGGAGGCCATCCTTGCAGCCAGTGCCGGGCCCTGGAAAAGCCTGCGTGGGTTTGAGGAGCCAGATCAATATCGAAACAACCTTTGGAAAAAAAAAAGGAGACAGTCAACACGTATAAACCAAATAATGGAGTTATTGTTTGCTTCTTTTTTTTATAGAATAAATGTATTGACCGTTTGTAGAGCTGAGACGATTCAGCTGATCAATTTACTAAAAAACTGAAAAGTAATAAGCAGCAATTTAAAACAAGAATTACCACCTGGAGGTGGAAAGCCTCCACCAACCAGTCAAGTTGCAGTTTACGTCCATGTCTTTCCAAAATGTTATCATTTTATCCTATTAGATATTTGTGAAATTGTCATAATAAGCATATTAACTCTAGGTTTATGGAAGAAAAAAAAAATTGTGAGGTCCTAGTGACCTTTGACCACCAAAATCTAAACATTTCATCCTTGAGATCAGGTGGACATTTGTAACAAATTTGAATAAATTTCCTCCAGACCCTTCTGAGATATCACATGGACCAGAATGGAGGGACTAACAGACGGAGGTACAGGCGGACGGATACACAACCAGGAAACATGATGCTTCAGCCATGACTGTCGTCGGTGTGGGGGCACAAATATAAGTGATTAGGGATTAAAATATGTCATCATCAGTTTATAATTTGGCAATTTTTTTTTGACGACTGTCTGAAGTGCTTTACACATTTGGACTGATACAGGAAATTACTTGTTTACACAGGAATACCTGACCAAAGTTCTCATACTCGGAGCACAAATAAGAAAATATGAGTCACTTTATCGCGGCTAAGATGAAGCAACTCCTCATAAGGATTGCCCGACCAATAAAAAGCGTTCCTGATCAGCAGACCACATGACACTAATACACTAATACATTGTGCAATACAACATTTATAATAATTTCTGTCTGTATATATATTTTTACTGTGGATCTCTACTGTTCTTTACCGTTTTTATTGCTCATTTGCTTATTTATAATACTTATTTTGATCTTGTGTTTTTTATTTACTATGTCTCTTGTTTTGCACTATCCTCTTTGCTGCTGTAATCCTGTAAGAAAATCAGCTTAACTGTTGTAAGACTGCCATCTTAAACTTACATACTTTAAAACGAACCAACTCATGTCAGCTGAACACCAACAGTATGTCCAATTATAGTTAATACCTGGGGCCAGGTGGAAGGAATAACCAAATAAGGCAATCATGCCTGACCAGATTTATGTCCACACCCATTATTTCCCAACATTAACCCAGTTGCCCTAACACACACACAACTTCACACACACACACACACACACAACACACACACACACACACACACAACACACACACACACACACAACTTTACACACACACACACAACTTTACACACACACACACACACACACACACACACACAACTTTACACACACACACACACACACACACACACACACACACACACACACACACACACAATTCAATTAAACACGACGTGCTTAACACATATTTAACGACAAAAACAATGGAATAACGTTAACCTTGTTTTAACGAAGCAAAAAAAAACCACACAAGAATATTTCAACTACAATATTTAAAACAACTTTTTAAATCTGAAGGACACATCCTATTAATCGCCGTCCGTATAATCCTCAATACTGTCTTCAAACTTTCGCTTCCACTCGACAAGTACGCTATGTGGAGAGACATATGCGGGATAACCAAGCAATTCAGATAAAAGAGATAAAATAAATAAATAATAATGGTCAATGAAGCCATTTGGTGGATTACTACAACGCCGACATAAAGAGAGATTACCATACAGTTCATAAAATTATACATGTGGAAGTTTCAAATCCACGCATTCTTAATGGGAGTTTGGGGAACACACCCGGAAGACGTCCAGTCAAGTTCGGGCATAATGCCGGTGAATTATTTGCATTTATACTATTAAAAATGTTCATTATTACATTCTCCCCCGCAGTCGACCATGATAACCTGTTTTTGATAAGCAGTTTTGTCGTTTTAAAAAAAAAAAAAAAGAGCTTGAATGAATGAAGGAACTACTTTGTGAAGCCTAAGAGGAATGTGGCACCTGGTGACAGAGACAGACCAGAAGGGCTTTTCACGGATACATGTGATATTCCGCGAGTACACATGCAGTATTCAGCCAATACAACAGGAAATATCCCCATTTAAAAAGGGACTTCTGGGAGAACACCTTACTTCCTTAGTTTGGATGCACTCGATGGATAACGACAATATTTAACCTTTTACGGCTTGTTTATCACTTTCAGGAAACGTCGTAATGTTGTTGTAGTTTTTTTTGTACAATTCAATGACTACAAAACAGTTCCAACTCACATCATAAGCACACTTTTGGAAGGCACTTACCAAGAGAGGAAACTTGATCATGCTTTAGTATAGATGTGTTCATCCACATCGACTCATTCCTTAAAACTTATCCGTGGCAGAACGCTTAGACTGGGTCGCGTGCTGTCCCGTCTCGAACTCCAGCTCAGGTGTGGGACTGCTTCGAGGTAATGTCGTTGACGTCACTGGCTGGGCGGGGCGACAGATATCGTCCCAGAGCCAACTATCCGCCCTGCAGCCATAGGGCGGGTTATAAACAGTGGCGGATGAAGGAGTCGGCCGCCTCAGAAGTAAAAGTACGTCAAAACCCACAGTGCAGAAATACAGTACCAGTCATAAGTTTGGACACACCTTCTCATTCACATACTTTGAAGAATCTAAAATATAAAACATGTTCTGGTTTGTTGAGCATTTGTTTTGTTTACCACATAATTCCATATGTGTTCCTTCATAGTTTGGATGTCTTCAATATTAATCTACAATGTAGAAAAAAATAAAAAACCATTGAATGAGAAGGTGTGTCCAAACTTTTGACTGGTACTGTACAGTGTAGTGCAGACCTGGGCATTGTACGGCCCGCGGGATGATTCTGACCGGCCCGCGAAAGATTACATGATAATTAGAAAATAAAACATATTTTCTAATTATTTTATGGGTGGACTAAAACCGCATTGCTTTTATTTTGAAGCCCATTTATTCTCACAGTGCACGCAATCGTGCGCGTCAACTGTGCACGTGAAATGCGTGTGATTGACAACCTGTCTTCCTTCCTTGTCACCCCTGAACTGTCTACCTTCCTTGTCACCCCTGAAAAATGCGAAAATGTCGGCTCATGCCAAAAAGAGGAAAGTGGATGCCGAAAGCAGAACTTTCAAACAAATATGGACTACTAATGTTTTCTTTACTGAAGTCCAGGGTGAACCTGTGTGTTTGGTTTGTGGGGAGCATGTCGCCGTGTTTAAAGAGGACAGTTTGAAACGGCATCACGAGACGAAACATGCCGAGAAATACAAACACTTGACTGATGCCGAACGATATAACAAGTGAAATGGGACACTTGATCCTTTTCTTTTTTTCTGCACAGTTAAAAAAAAAGAACTGAAGAACACTAAAATGTGGAAATATAACAAGTGAAATGGGACACTTGATCTTTTTCTTTTCTTTCTTTTTTTTTTTTTTTTTTTTTTTGCACAGTTCTGAAAACATTAAATGTTTAATATAGGCATGTAAAGTCGTAAAGTCAAAAAGGCTACAAAACTGGGACACTTTTCTTTACACAGTTACACAGTTCAGTGACATGTCTTGTTTATTTTGGCTACAAAGATGATGTGATGTCTTTAGAAAGCTAAGAAAATCCTTGTTTCAATAGTATATGAAACTCAAAATGCCCTTTGTTATTAATGTGACTGAAAATTAGTCAAATGTTTCACATTTTGTTTATCATTTTGGAAATTCTATTTGAATAAATGATGATTTTTGAAAGCTGTAGTGTAATACTACTCTGTAAAAGCCTATGCCAAAAGAAAAGGTCTATCATTGTGCAGAATGTATACAGTGTCATAAGTTTCACAAACAAGTGTCAAGTTACGTAACTCATTCAACAAATGAGTGATTTAACAAAGTAAATGCAGAGCGATTTGTATCTGTAAATCCAAATTTGTATCTATGTTTCCAAATTAAAACATCTCACTATTTAGACATCGCATTAGCATTTTTCAAAGGAAAAAAAAGTTGCAAATCTTCACCTACTATGAGGCAGTTTTACCGGGCAAGAAAATAAGGAGTGATTTGTATTTGTGAATCTTTATATGTGCCTCTAATATACTACTCGAATATCAACGTTTGATTGGATGATTATAATTATAATTATAAAATATCATTGGATTATAACTGTGGATGTATTAATGTGTAAGCGTAACTTTTTGGTAGTATGACTACTTTATACTCAAGTAAAGTACAAGTACTCAATTACCCCCATTGCCAACATACACAGAAAAACAAACCACTTATGGAAGATGTATTTCAGATTCTTTACTGAAGTAAATGTACCAACACACCAATTAAAAAATGTAAATGTAAATATTACCAAAAATGTAGCAATATTACAATGTAAAAATACTCTGTCACAATATAACTCCTGCATTCATTCCAGTTGAGTATGATGTATAATCAGAAAAATAAACTATTATGCAGAAAGGCATTATGCAGAAAGGCCCCTTAGAACATTGAATTTTGGCTCAATATTAAATTCATGTTAATAGTGGACACCTAATTATTGGCATGTTCAAATATTAGCAGTTTTGTAATGAAGCTGGTTGAGGTGGAGCTCATTTTTTGTACTATTTTATAATCCTGCAAGTGTACCTGCAACTGAAAACACCTGTGTGGGGGAACAGGCCCTTTCATTTGTAATAATGTATTCTTTTTTATATCTTTGGTTTGTAGAATCAAAAAAACTACTAACTACAGCTGGCAGTTTGATATAAATGTAGTGGAGTAAAGTATTAAATAGCATACACATTTTAATATACTCAAGAAAGTAAATAGAGCCACCACAAAAACAGCCTTATCACTCACATTGCGTAACACTAACGCTTCAAGATAATGATGGCTTGACATATGACGCATAGGTGGAATTCCACGAATGCACAACTTGCTGGAAATGAAGGAACCAATGACACAATCGTGCCCACAACAACAACAGCTCCACGGATGTGACTCAATGTTGAAAACAACATGAATAGTCGGATAATAGCCCATAAAAGTCTCATAAGAAAGTTATTATAATCACGTTGAACCAGCTGACTGCCTTCAACTCTCGTTCATTTGTCCTGCAAGTAACCCAACACACAGACTTTACACTTTAGTCTTTCATTGTCCCCAAGGGGATATTAATTTCCACAGAACCACATTTCATTCAACAATAACAATGCAGCACACAATGACATGGACCTGCTGTTTAGGGCGGCTATGACTTCAGGGATCACGCTTGTCCCAATGCAAGCTACTTGAGCTAGTTAAGATGTAATCTAGTTCACACTGTAGATCACTGCACCAAAATAGTTTATTTTCAATTCCATTGTCCGTGACGGAGGCACTATCCGGTGGTGTCAGACCTCTCGGAAAATGTTGACATGTGGTCCCAATTTTCCTTCAATTTCTCCAATCAGAAACAAGCTAAAGTGATGACACTTACTCTGCACATGCTCAGTAGGACTATCTCTCTGACTGTGGAGAAGGAGCCGAGTCGACAGAAGAGTTCGCTTATTTTGACACGTGATAATAACCTTTTGGATGTGGCCTACAGTAGTTTTTCTTCAGCTGTCTGAAGTTTAGATGAATGACAATTCAAACTTACATCACGTTGATCTCAAAACATGGCCGAATGTAAGCTGTGTTGACATACGTTTCTGTTAGAAAATGGACAAATTTAAATAGCTGTATTAAAAGAAATGTTATAGCATCTTATCAATATATATTTTTTTCTTGTATAAATTATGTGTTTTACACGTCTCTCCATTATCTGTCCTTAGATATAGCTCTGCTCAGTGCATGCTGGGTAAGACTCCGGCCCCTCGTGTGCCTGCACAGGATTGATAACAGAACCTTTGATTGAAAATGAACATAGCAGTCTCGCTCTGAAGCATCCAAGTCTCATTTTGTGCTTTCGACTAATTATTTTGAAGCAGCAGTTCCACCTTTTCTTCACCCCAGTTCATTTACAAATGCACATGTAAATAAAAACCTCTTCTGCTTCTGCACACATTGCATGTCACCTTGGATTTACAAAAGTGCTTTCAGGGCGAACGAGTACAAATCCACTTGTGCTGCCGTAGTGCAAAGTGAATAACAGCTCCGAGTGTCTCTTCTCTGCTGTGAGGCCCTGCCGTAGGATAGTGCACATGCTATGGCACAAAGCCTCTAATCACAAACTACATGAAATCAACAGTTTTTAATCAAACCTCATTCTGCCGCGTGTGTGTGCGCCAGTTTAAGGATATCGAATGAGCAGTTGTCTGCAGAAAAGCAGATATGCAGCCCCAACAGGAAGCTCCACTGAGCCGGGATGTGTGAATATGAGTTGACGCAGGCTGGAGAAGTCAATCAAATATAGCTGCACACTCAGTTCCAGTCACTTTGGTAGTGATGCTAAACTAACTTGGAGCTGTATAGTTGAAATAGAGTCACGGTTTTGGAGGCAGTTTGAGTGAAAGCCGTGAACCGGATGGGTCTGATGGGCTCAGTTGGGCCGCCGATGGTTTCATGGGCCACTAAGCAGACTGAGAAACAGAAGCTGCAGTCGTTCTGTGAGCAGCGCATCAACTTGTTGTCATAAAAACACTACACTTCGCAATCATTCAGCTTCAGACTCTACAGAGTCTACCGCATGTGGCAGGATCTGTGCACCGTTTACCCCTGCACACTGCTGCGACTTCTGTTCTCGACGATAAGGCCGGGGAGGAGGCTGAAACCTCTGAGCCACTTTTTCCCTGAGATAAGACATGTCTTTAGCATTCGGGCCGACTGTACTGCTTTTCTGCTCATCTGTTGCACCAAGGTCAAGATCAATTCTAATGATATGGAAAATATGATTTATCCGTCTCTTACAGGCTCTTCTGTGTTTACTGAGAGGGAAGCTGTGGAGTGTAGGGTTAACGGGATCTTTTTTATGCACATTGCATGGTGACATGGTGAACTAACTCTCCTTTTCACTGGAGGAATTGTTTCGTACAAACCTCTTCAAGTGGGAAAGAGAACCTGCACATCAGTGAATTAGTTCTTTTTTTTTTTAAGGTTTACATGTAAAATCAATGTGTGGTGTGAAGACAGACAGGTACAGGTGCTTTCTGAGTCATCATGGTGCTTTGATTGTCGTGCTTTTGTCAGGAAGCAGGCAACAATTATAGCTACACTGTAAACTGAATAGAGCTGAACCACCTTTTAGGTGATGGAGTAGCATCATGAGGATCTGGTGGAGGCTGCATGAGGATGGAAACTAATAAAGAAATATATATTCTCCAACAGAATGTGACCAGTGCCTCCAGACGAAGAGCAGCTCATCTTCTAATTTGGAGATTGGTGGTTTGATCCCTGGCTCTTCCAAGTCTGCATGTCAGAGTAAAGTTTTTATTTTATCTAATTTTATTTTTTAACTCAGGGGGCATTCATCATTGCTATTTGTTTGCGAATGTCTTCACGTCTAACATTTGAATTATAACCTTATTTGTCTAGGTAATACAGCTAATAAACAAAAATGTATATTCCATACAACAGCTTAATGTTACGAGGCAAAGTTGTCTGGATGGCTGAATTAGAGTGAATCTGTACTCACTTTGAATAAAAACACTTATATGCAGTGAATGCAGCCCATTTATTCAACGAGGTACAATTCTCTGAAAGCAAAAAGAGCAGTTCAATTTCCATGCATTCACGTCTGAAAGCTGTCTAGTGCCACCACAGTCCAACCTGTGGATGCTGGAGCATCCCTGCTGGAGCATTTTGGGGCTAAAAGCCTTGCTCAAAGGCACCCCAGCATTGGTTATGAAGAAGGGGCAAGCACTGCTCTTTCAACTTCTCCACCTTAATGTATCCTGCCGGTGAAACCAGCAACCTTCCTGTAACAAGCATAACCCTAACCTTTAGGTTAAAGACATCCAGACATGTTTTAAGACAGGAAGTACTCTGCTTTGAATAATAATTTGAGTCAGACAAAAAAATGTAAATAGCTGGTTATAATTCTTGAAAGCACATCGACATATTCTCCCTCATTAAATACTGAATTGTTGAAAATGCCAATATTTTTCATTTTAAAAGTTTAACTCCTGGACACAAGAAGTGTCCTGGAAGTTTCATGTGTCTTTAGTTGAGCACTGCACCATGATTGGCTTCCAAACTAGTCGAGATGTCACAACAGTCCTGCTCATATGTGCACATGTTAAAGAGAGATTGAAGGTGTGCATGGAGAAAGTGCAGCATATGAATTGGACAACAGCCCTTTAGTGTCAAACCCTGCACACATACATCATTCTGCACAGTAAAGCTGAACTTGAGGTTCCTCTTTTGTATTTTTAGTATAGAGCGTTGAGGGCATTTTCTTCTTTCATAAAGGATAAATGGTTAAAGATCAGTAATAAATGTTTTGAAGAAATGGAAAGATACAGCAGACCGGCCAATGTGTCCATTAGCTTCATGTGGACATACGATAAGATAATAAATTATACTTTCACATTGCATTAAAAAAAAAATGAGTTGGAAACAAACCACTCCACTTAAACATATATAAATACATTAAACAGGAAATTATTCAGTAAGTTTGATTAGGCTAAGCCATCTGAAGGGGATTCTGACATTTAATTCTCTATTTTTTTGGCCGCCATGGACATCCAGCTGATTAATAGCAGCATCGAGCTTAAAGCAAATGCTGTATTGACTTAAATGACAATAACCTAGCTGGCCACATTGCTAATGTTACCAGTTTGGAGGTAGAACATACAGTAATTATGTGGTCACAGTGCCTTACAAGTCAAGAAAAAAAAAAAAATCAATGTTCTCATGATTGTTGTGTTAATCTTATTGGCTTGTCCTACTTGTTGTTGCTTGTCTTATGGACATCTTCACTTCATTATCTCCACCAAGCCCAAGGATAGGTTGTGTTCGTGTTACAACTTCGTCCCTCGTTTTGACCCTGGGCTCTAAATTCTCCTGTTATTTCAGGTACAGTCCCTCCCTCCAGCCCCTGTGTAATGACGGCCCTCTCCATTACAAGCATTTGTAGCACTTTGTATACAAGACTGCTGAAAAAAAAGACACACACTCAAAGGGTTGAATGTTTTATTAAAATGTGGTCCACTGTATGTCAATATGACTGTCATGCTGTTTGTAATAATTTAGGGTGAAATAAACACATGGTTGGTCTGCACCAAACCTCTGTGTTTCCCTACACCCTAACTTACCCCTTGTTTTAGGTTCTGAACTTTTTGGTTAAAGGCATAACATCTGTTGACTGTTGCACTGTGTTTTTGCTTGTATTTCTCACATAAATTATCGTATTTTGAGGAAAAAATTAATCAAAATAACCTAACCACTGAATAGCTTGAACGGCTTTGCGTTTGAATCAAGCCACCTGCTACGTTGCCATCCTAACACTCTTGAGTTCCCTTCACCTGAGTTTCCCCACCCAAACTCACCTGCATCCCATTCCCTCATTACTCCCTCTGTGAATTTATAACAGTCTTTGCTACACTGGTTCGACCCCTTGCTTGTCTTTTGATCTGAACTTTGACCTTAACCACTTGTACTTGAACGTGAGTTTGTGTTTGGTTGTGCTTTTTGGTTAAAGTCAGTGCGGCCTGTGTGCGACTGTGTGCCTCTGTCACCGAGTGAGTGTGCAAGTCTGTGTACGTCCACGGCTAATCTGGCATTCTGCTGCAGAGACAGCAACACAGAGCTACTCTCAGAGGAAAGCCTCAACACTGCAGTCTAAACCTTTTAGAAGTTAATAAACTACTGAAGCACCGTGATCAGCCCTTGCGTCCTCCCTGTCTTGCTGAAAGTATGGTCGTTTCACGTGATTTGAATCTTCAGCTAGCACCCTCCCTTTTAGCCAATCAAACGCTAGCATCGTCTTGGAGACTTAGCCTCTGGGAGAGCACATCAGAATGATCAAATATGACTTCACTCCAAATATAATGCAAATGAGCTTGCTCAGATAATGGTAGGGATCATTGTGTCCTCCCAAAATATTGATAGGGACCTGTTCCTATCGTCCAAATGCAAACCTACACCCTTGCTCCAGATGGAGTCTGATAAATGTCCTCAAGTGAGTGAGTGTTGGTTCAGTCTGAAGAATACAAGTTGGAAAATTGAAACATTCTGGAGTTATGGAGCTTTGAAAAATGTGAACTTAGCAGGCTTCTGCATTTTGCTCCACAGGGCTACATTAGCCGCTACTAGCATAGCAAACCTTGATCTCTCACCGAACTGTCAATAATTGAAAATGAATTTGTGACTGCATGCTGCAAAATAATTAACGTTTAGACAAGTTGAGATCTTTCAACTGTACATTTATTTCCAAAAGGCTGCATATACATTTGCAAATTCTACTGTACAGAAAACATCCAAAATGTCCATAACTATAGATACATTATACCACAAAGCTGCCTGGCAATACCAAACATAGATGTTCAGCACTAGAAAAGCTCTGCAGCCTATTCAATATTATAATCTTAAATACTTTTTCAACTAATACCTTTAAATGTATGTCAGTGTGATTCATTTTTTTTTTTTTATCTGCATCTGTACTTTACAACATTCACCATTTACAGTAGTTAAACAAGGCACAAGAATAGTGATATGAAACCGAAGGCCATGCGTAAAGCAAAAGAGAGCATGGGGCCGACTAACTCGGGTGACAGAAAGTCATGTGACAGTGAATTTTTAATCTCATGAAACGGGGTTAGTTTTACACCAAAGCATTATACATAGTGAAAATATGTTCGTTTGTATGGGCTCACTTTCAAAAAACAGAATTCCAACACGTTCATGAGATACAGGGGACAAATCTGAAACACATCCAGAAAGAAGGTGATCGTTAAAGTGTGATGCACGTTCTCATTCCAAACTCGTTGAGTACCAGCTCTTGGTCAGTGGCCCTATTCTCAAACTGAGACGCTCTCGGTGCTCATCGTCAGCGTCGGTTTTGCATGTGTCAGTTTCCACTTGTTACATGTAGGGAAAGCGAGATATGGATTTTTTGGGATGATAGCGATAACCAGTCAATACCTGCTTCTCGCGGCCAATACCAATAAGATAACAGATAATTCAACATTTTTGTATCTTAGTGTATATTATTCGTTTTTATATATATTCATAACCCGTTTTTACTATGAACACCTGACAGTAAGAAATGCTAAAATGAATTGAATCAATGAAAGCAGTTTGGCTTCATATTATCAGCCTCTAATTGATCAGCTATAATGCATCATCAGAATAATACATGATTCTTGTTGGATAAATATACTGTTAATGACCATACAGGCTTTTCAAAATAAACTTTAGTCTTTACAGGAAACAGTCTGGTTAGGTCAAGGCAACAAAACTACTTGGTTAAGTTTAGTAAAAGATTGTGTTTTGGGTTAAAAAATAAATTGGTTGTTACCTATTTAAGTAGGCTACACTTTATATGTGACATAAGTTATGTGCCGTTGAGTAACTTTAGTCCAACATTGTCTTTTGGTTTCACACGATACACATACAGCACCGTCCCGGCTGAAGGTCCTGTATTATCTGTAAAAACCCAACCTATAGCTCTTTATATTATGCAGAGTGGCCTTTTCCTCATGCCACGACTACGGCCTCATAGAGGTCATAGGTGGACGCGTAGGGCTAATGACCAAGCTGCTGTATTTGACGACTCGGGAGAGAGAACGGGCTGCAAGTTGTGTACTGCACAGAAAGGAATGCTATGTGTAACATAAGCCACCGCGGAACGTTACAAAATTCAACATTTATGTATTTGACACTCTTTGCTTGCAGGAATTGAAAGGAAAATCCATCTTGTCAAAATTATGGAAACAATCATATTGAGGAGAAAAGAATGATAACCTTTCACATATATTTCTTACTATCTCAAATTATTGAAAAGATAAATGTAATTTGATTAGTAAGTCATGATAATGCAGAGAAATAATAAAAAAAAAAAGAAAAGTTATTTTTCATGGCAGGATGAAGCCATTCACACGTGTCAGGTCAAATATACTCAGTAATGTAAACAAAGTCAACATATCATTCCTGATAAAGCCACTGAGGGACATATTCAAAATACAGTACAGCTCTCTCAACTTGAAAAAGGTACCATTTGAGGATGAAGAATTGTACTCTGTTTTGTTTAAGTATCCCATATTGTCCCACATTTTCCTTTTAGCTCACTGCTTTTGACTCTTTATACATTTAAAAGAATCAGCACTGAGATTTGAGACAATGTTTGGGTATTTGTGGGCATAATGGACCATGTAGTGGATAAAATAATCAAAAATCAAGCAGAAGAAAACAGCTCCAAGCTTACACTTTAATTTGTACAACATTACTCATACCTTACGGTTGTATGGTACTTTGATTAGTAAATCTTTTTTCCTGAATTTAGGTACTGGTGAGAAAGGCCACAAGACTCAAACCACAGGGTTCACTGATGTTTACTGTAAAAACCCTCTCCTTCAAGAGATCAGCTGATAAAGCTGTAAGAGTCATTGCTGTACTGAACAAGTGGGGGTGGCTTGTTTTTTCTTATCTTTACTTAAGGAGGAGTCATAGTAAAACAGTAGGTAAATAAAATGGCATTGTGTCATAGCTTCCGATCAAAATTTGCTTCTTTTGTTTATTTGTTTTAATAAGGATTGAGCAGACTAAAAAGCAGCCAAGATTTTGGTTGTTTTACACTAAATGCTGACGTATACCCTGGGCTTCAAGTCATGGCGGTGGTATTCAGAGAAAAAACGTTTTAGATTAAAGTCGTAAATTTACGAGAAAATTATTTACATTTGCAAGAAAAAACTCAGAATTGTGTGAAAACATGGTAACCCCATCAGTTGTCAGAATTTCGTTGCACCTTTAGTAGTGTTCTTATGGTAAGGATGGCCTCAAACTGAGGTGAAGGTCCTGAAGGATACATATATGAAGACAACCAAACACAACTTTTACAAGTTTTATTTTCTTTATAATATAGGAGAATATAAAAAAAAATTCTCAGAACATTACCCCCCTTCCCTGCCTCCGATATTTAGATTTTTTTTTTTACCTATAATACTTATATATGGCGTTGCACAACACAAACCTATGTAAATGTTGTCCATTTGTGTATCAGCAATCCGTATGTCTGCTTGTCACAACCTGGTAACAAGCTAGCATAGTGTTCCCTATGCAAAACTTTTTACTTGTTATCCAGCAGCCATTTGTATTGTCAAAATGTATAGATCACATGTCTTTTGTTTGTCTGGAATGAAAAAAGGTTTTTCTGTGGCGTAACCAACATTAAAATCCTAGATAAACCTCTGCTCTGATGCTCTTCATTGCTGGCGGTGCGTTTATGAGCCATTCTCTAATTTGGGTTACATTTCATGTCTACTGAGGAAAATTACATTATTATTTAACTAATTTAACTAACTTCACTATTTTTTCAAAAATATAATATTTTACAGCAAATGATAACATCAGACAAACATTTGTGCAGTTTATTAATCTCTACAAAAGTTCTGTCATCTACAGAACATCTTATCTAAAGTCCTGGAGAAGGTGGTGGCTTTCCAATTACTAGAGCATTTGACTTCTTGTCATCATTGACTTCACCCAATGCAGTTTGGTTTTAGAAAAACAAAAACAAAAAATTTGTTATTTTATAGAAAAGTAAAAAGCAATCTGTAAAAATTGTTTTTCAGCATTAATGATTTGTCAGTCATCTGTCTTGATGTCCAGATATAAATGTTTGTGGATGACGTGGTGATGTCCATTCTTATTCAAAACAGCAAATTACTTTACAACTCACAAGAGCGATGAAGAAAATAGATACTTAATTACAAATTTGATGATTTTTGTTAATGACCAATGTTTGTTTACTTTATAAAGACACTGCATGGTTCAGCCCCCACCCCTTAATCAATTTATTCTAACAGCTAATGGTCAACAAATTATCAACCGCTGTAACATAAAAAAATGTTCAACAAAAAATAACTTTCTTAATTACAGCAACAAAACAGTGAAATTCAATCCCAGTGAGTGTGTTAGCTTTATACAATTTAAAACTAATGTTAGAAAACGGTCATGTTGTCATTAAGGTCAATCCTTTAGGTGTATTTATTAATGTGGATCAAATGCTTCCATATTGTAATATTGTCATTAAGGTCAGATCTATGTATATCCATAATAGCGCATTATTAATGAGTATGTTAATTGACTCTCAACTATGTTGGATAAATTGTTATGCTTTACAATTCTTTTATGATTCTAATTCAAATATATGTTGAAACTTAAGGTTAAAATATTGAAAACGTTTGTACATGTTAAGCTTTGCAATAGTGGATATAGCCTATTCCATTGAAGTAATATTTTAACATAAACCACCTATTGTTTTTGAGAGAAAGCACATTGCTTTTGCACTTTTTTTTGTTTATGTGAAAGGAACCCCCAAATTACAGAATTACTCTGTGTCTTTATTTATGCTCTTCCATACTTACACTTGCTATTTTGAGTGCATGATTGTTTTGACAAAGTATGGCAAAATGCTGTGAACTATGAGTACCAGGATGGTGTACTCATAATGAAGAAAAAGTTGAGTGTGGAACACTAGACTCCTCGATGGTCGCCATCTTGGCTAGCTATTAGAAGGGGAGGGACCACCAAACTTTTGTAAATGGCGGCGTATTTTCCAACTCACATGAAACAGGGGGCAAACACACAAACAAATAAAAGTAAAATCACGTTCATTTTTATTCAGTTTTAATACAATTCAAGTCAAGTAAGCAAACAAGCTGGCAGATATTTTGGCTGGCAACAATCACGGTCAAATGTTGGCGATACTGGTCCTTCCAATTGCGATTTGCCAATAAAAAGAATAAGAAGCGGTCAAATATTGCGTAAGTCTTTCTGGTAAGTGCATAACAGCCAGACCTCACTACCCTTTTAAAATTTACGCACAGCGCAAGTACATCATGTGTACACTGTGTACTACATGGAAGTGTACTGACGGAAGTGTCCGAATTGAGACACAGCATTAGTCTAGCTAGCTTATAGCAAGTAGAGGCAGCAGCCAAATGGAGTGTGTTGTACCGTGGTTTTACCCCGGGCAAACATGTTATCACTGTGGGCAGAGACGTGTAAATTACACTAACTTTCCCCCAAAAGTTAGTGTAACGTTGTGTGACCAAATCCCAGAGGAACAGACGGAGTACTGTGGTCACAAACGAGGCTAATCTCCATGTAGCACACCAACAGACAAAGGTGAAGATGTGGGATTCAGTGTTAGTATCAAATTTAAAAATATTTTCCCTACTGCTGTCAGTCAGCTCTTTTTAGAAGCGAACATATATAACCTGCATCTACGGCTCCACCCCTGTCTGTGATATGCTATGCTGGCTAGCTATCATCTGTTTAAATAATAAAAATGAGCTAATCATTTAGCCTACATTTCAGGAAACCAGATACGTATAAACTATAAGTCTACTTGTTTTTTTTACTCATCCAGAGATATCTGGTTCACAGTATAATGGAGGTGAATGGAATTTCAAATTTAACAGTACGTTCTGTGGATTTTCCGGAGTAACCGGGACATTGTTTCTGGAATATTTACTGTTAATTATTTATAATGTAACCTCTCAATATGTTAAGCACCCCAAATTACATTCTGTTTATTTAAGATGGAGGCAGATATCTCAGAGGCCAAAATCTTAAAAAGTATTTGCATGGATAGATGCATCCAGGAATAGGAGAGAGAATATGTTCTTGCATAATTTGGGTGGCCTTATTTACCCAGCATGCTTCTCTCTGCCAGAGTCAAGGCAGAGGTCAGGTTGTTTGTGATACAATATGTAAACCTTGCAGCAGCATGAATGCTGGATGTTGTTTCTGAATGTATTTAATGTAAAAAATTGAAATCCCTATGTGTATTTTCTGGTTTTCAGGTAAATTCATTTTTATCTCGATAGCAGGTGTTCCTAAATAGCTGGCTAAAGCTTGACTGGTTCAGTTGGGCACAATAACAAAATCAGAGAATGATTTAAAGGGCCAGCATTTTGGGGGATCTATTAGCAGAAATGGAATATAATATTCAGAACTATGATTTCATTTTTGTTAAATAACCTGAAACTAGGGGAGCAGGTCCTCTTCAGGGAGTGCGCCGTATGGCACCGCCATGCATCTACAGTAGCCCAGAATGGACAAACCAAACACTGGCTCCAGACATTAAGGTTTTCACATAAGCTGAAAGCCACCGTAGTACACTCTTGTGAAACTCTGTTAACGTGAGCCGCAGAGTGCAGAACCATGGTACCGCCAGCCCCTTATTCCGTCGCTCCTAAAGAAGAGTTTATTATGGTACGGAAGGCCTTTGAGAGAGGCGAACGGCGTTTCCACGGGTTTGCATTCGGCGGCTAACGTTGCCACAGTTTTGGAAAGGAAGGAATAAGCGGAGAGTTATTCAGTTGGTTGTTATCCAAATCCTAAACAGTTTACCTTTAAGTTTCAATGTTAAACCGATTTTGTTAAACTCTGTTGCATCTTCCTTTATCATGATTCAACTCGGAATATCAATCAGTACTATATGCCAGCAAATATAATTTACCTCAGTGGTTGACACAAAATATGTTTTGCTTTTTTGATTTCAAGCTCAAATGCCAGAAGATTCTTCCCCTCATCATTCTCTCACTATGATCTGTGTTTTTTTTTTTACTTGAACAGATATGTAACCATCAGTATTCCTTTTATTTTGTTTGTTTGTTGAACAATATGTTAACTTACAGTCTGTGTGCAAATGACCACTGCGGCCATGAAATATCAATGTGGGTGGCTACATGTGTGTTTGGTGTGAGGGAGGGGTTAGTTGGTGGTGGAATCAGCCGGGTGTGTCAGGGACTGATATGAGGTCTGTGTGACGGGTGTTAACGGGGGAATTGTGTGATAAGACGCGGCATGTGCTCCCTGCCGTGCCTGGAAATTATGTTTAGTTGCTTCCTTCCTCTTTATCGCTTGGCGGAGGAAACTGTAATGAACTGTAATGCCACGGTTAGAAATCTCACTCTCACTCACTCTGCCACATTACACCACAACCATGTTTTTTTTTTTTTGTCCATAGCGTATAACACATAGGAAGTCAAAATTAGACTTGGGCTCATGTTGTATTTTTAACATTTTTTTTGAGTAAGTGATCATACAGCACTGGTTGTCTATCAGAAGTGCTTAACTCCCTTTTGACTAGATTTTTAGAATTTTTTTCAAGAGATGAAAATGGGAGAATTTCAAGATACTTGGCTTTGAAAGTTCACAATCACAACATTAAAGCAATCAGCAGCTTCCTTTTAAAAATATAATATTGGAACGTCGATAAAGTAGCTTCTAAGTCCTCATTCATTCTTTGACACGGGGAAACAATAAGACATTATATCAGGTGTCTCTGAAATGATGCCACAGTTGTATCACCTTATTTGCATATGAGAACTTCGATGCAAATATGTCCAGCTGCCGTGTGGACCACTGGGGAAAAGGAGAGGACGCGGTAGGGGCAGTCCCACGGGGGCAAAAAAAGCTTCTCCCATCTCTGCTAACACAAATTCAGAAAAAACTATAATGTGAACTCAAAGTTGGGTAATACCCAACTCTCACCTTCTGAGCTAGAAAATAAATATATATGGAGGGGTAGCTTTTACTTAAAAAACAACAAATACATAAAAAATGAATTTAAAATGGAGTGGCAAGGCAGAAAAAAAGATTTACAGTCCATCCTCAGACAGATTCTTAAAAGAGAGGGGTAGATCCACAGCGGGTACCGGCTCACCTCCATCTGTTAGAATTTGGTCGGCCTGTTGACCACTCCCGCCTTCTACTCGCAACCTCTTGACCTTCCAGCTCACGGCCACAGTGTGTCGTCCATCACCGGCTGTGTGCGTCCGCAGACGTATGCCTCAGTTTGTCAGTGTTCACTGTCACTCTCTCCTTCCTCTCAGCCCGTATATTCTGGAGCAGAGTCCTCCGCCGTCTGATTTGTTAGCGTGCCCGTTCCACACACGCCGCCCGCTTGTTCGTGATTGAAGTCGGACTCTGGCTCGTCCTGGTCCTTGGGGGAGCTTTTGGAGTGGATCTTGCCGATCTCCTCGAGGGCGCTGGCTAGGGAGTCAAGGTCAGCGGTGTCCTGGTGGCGAGCCTCCCACAGGCTCAGGATGACCGCCGACGGACTCCGCTGCTTTGCAAAGTAACCCAGGTTTCTGTAAAAGGAGCACACGGAGATGGATCAAAGAACTGCACAAGAAGAGGTCACTCTTCAGGGGCAGAACACAGGGAACATTACAAATGGCTTATGCCTTAAAAGACAAGAGTCAAACTGGTTCTGTAAATAACTAAAATTGTTCTAATTTCTTTTGAGAAAGAATGTAGTTGAGGTTGATTTCCATGCACACAAAACAATGGAAATGAGGACGAAATAATGCATCTGTTGGGACTATTTTCAGCCATGGATTGATACACAATTGGTGCTGAAGTGAGTAGTGTAGGACAGGCTTGGGAAGCGATGGGAGAAAAAAGCGTAATTAGGATTGAGGAAAAAAAGTAACTGCAATCAGTTACAGTTACAGAAAAGCAGTCAATTCTACAAAATAAATTAAAATATAAAGTTGTAGCAACAGTCCAGCAAGGTAGCCGTCATGCACAGGTAAACCCAGGGGATGTAGCCTACTTTAGAAAAAAATGCTTTCACTGGGGGGAAATTTCCCCAATATTTTGCATGTCAAGCAGACAAGTGGAACAACAGCACAACACACTGCAAGTTAGTGAAAAGCAGGATGGTCTGAGCACTTTCCACTTCATCAACATTATTGTATTTGCTGACTGGTAAAGCGTGGAAAGACGGCTCGTAGGAAATGAGCGAACCGCTTCAAATGTCTGGTCCAGCAAACAGAATATGGGACACACCGGGAAATTTAAATGTAGAGTTTAACAATTTAAATGTAGGATTTAATAAATATGGGTATTGCTGCTGCTCCATGTTTAAAATCTGATAACACTAATGTGTCAAATGATGAGTCCCTGGATGATGACGGCCTTTTCACAGCTGGAAGGCAGAACTTTCACTGCACTGTGATGATGTCCTCCTTTCCTGCTTGACCCAAGACATATTGGTCACATTTCAGCGTGTTTCCTTTATGTTGTCTTTATTTGCATATTTAATATTGACCTAATCCAAAAACGAATCGTAAAGTAATCAAGTTATATTTCTTTAATATTTGGTTTTTGGTTACTGACTACATTTTCTAACAGGTAATAGGTAATTGTTGTGAAAGAGAATAAACTGTGGTAATGAAAGCACAGGTCAACCTGTGAAACGGTGTGGCTCAATGATGTGTTTTTAATAACAGACAATATATCAAATGATATCTATATGTGATATCTACCAGTCTGCTGTAGCCAGTGCACTGTACTTGTCCGTGTTCTGCTGGGGGAGCAGCCCTGGAACCAACAGACTTAATAAAGTGATTAGGAAGGCTGGCTCTGTAATTGCCTGCAAACCAGACTCCTTTGAAGTTGTGTTGGAGAGGAGGACACTGAACAAACTGTTATCCATTATGGATAATCCCGACCACCCTCTCCATCACATACCGGACAAACAGCGGAGCACTTTCTCTAAAAGACTGATCCAGCTTCACTGAAACAAGGACGGATACAGGAAACTTTTGCTGCCCAAAGCTCTAACCCTCTACACACCTCACCTCTGTCTTACTTTACTCACAGCTTTATCATTTCTGCCGTCTTGATTCCTCGAGTTCTGCATTTTTGCCGTTGGCAGCTTAGTTTAGTACAAATACAACTGAACGCTGAGGCATTTTTAGTTGACGGAAATGGTCTAACCTTACTTTTGTGAAGTGAAAACACACCGTGAAAGGCGTTAAAGTTCTAAGTCCAAAACAGCCGGAAAACTCCCAGACCGAGCAACACTGTGGTAGCGACCTGTCAATCACAAGGAAGCCCCGCCCTAAAGCATACCCTGCTTTATGGTCTATTAAATTTGACTACTAAATGAACATCATGCTGTATTGAAGAAGACTTGAAACTAGAGATTGAGACCATACACTCATGTTTACAATGTTTACTGAGGGAATAAATCAAGAGAGAAGTAGAGTCATGTTCTCATTACTCTGGTAGTAGTATGGTATATTTATGTATTCTAATATATTCTATATATTGTGTATTCTATTTGTATATATATATATATATATATATATATATATATATATATATATATATATATATATACTTACTTGTTACATGGATAACATGTTGCTCAAACACAATAACTCACCAAATTGGGATCTATAAAGTCCATCCATCCATCTACTCCCCTACCCAACTTTGATGTGTCTATCGTTGGAGATGAAGCTTTGAGTAATTTAGGCCAGATAGGGCATTAAGTGATTAGATTTTTAAATACCACAAATTACATTTACATGCTGTAAATAACAAATTAGTGTTACGTTATTTTGCCCAGGGTGAAGTGATTAACATTTCAAATAAAGATTACATTTTAAATGGGATTTATATTATGAAAACATAATATAATTGTATCTATTACAAAGTATACCTTATTAAAGATTGCACTGTTTAAAGACATGGCCTCACTCTAAACATCAGTCCTAAATCAATGCTAAAGAAAATCTATATTTGTCCTTGGGTCCCCTTCACTTGACTATTATAAAATCTACTTATCATATCTGTCTGTAAATAAAAAATGATTTAACACAAATTGTCTTGGTGCAGTAAACAAAACCATCTGGTTCTACATGTAGACAAAACAAAAGGTATGACCTTTTAAGATTATCAAAAATATAGAGAATAAATTAGCATCAAAAAATGATGATGTAATTACTGGCAAACACAGTCTGGTTCCGATTTAATTATCAGGTGCTGCCAGAATTAAAGAAAGAGAGCTCGTTGCTTTTGCGGTGCAGTGTCTCCATGTATCATGTGGATCTGGATCCAGTTGGGGGCAGTGTTTCACTGCCGCTCCCTGATGCTGCTTCTTAAGAGGAAAAACAACAAGCCACATAAAAGGCTGCAGCCATTGGTCACATCGGGCTCAGTTCAAAGCCACCCCAACTTGGACAGGAAAGCTTATCTGGATGATTTGGAATCCCGAAGGACTCTTAGATACCAGCGTTTCATGAATCATGCACTTAACAGGAGATTATGGCTGCCACGGGATCAGACCAAGCAAACACAACAACTAGATCGAGTAAATATTAGTTTCTCATCATTAATGCATATTATTATTTGATAAAGAAAAGGACAAACAAGTGATGAACAATATATGTTCGACAGACCCTGACAGACATTTTAAAGTTGCATTTGATTATACACTGTTCCTTTTAAGCCTATGGTGTTATAAGTACAAAAGGTAGCTCCGTGTAAAGCTCGCAGCAAGGTATCATTATCGCCAGCGTTTGTTCGCGGCGAGGCCATTACGGAGAAAAAATATGCAGACATCATGTCATCTCAGAGAGGATGGACATCACACGCTCACCGATCTAAGTGGAGCTTCTGGGCTAAGAGTTGCCAGTCCTTGCCCTTGGCGTTGGCAGTGTCGAAGGTGGCACAGATCCTCTGGCGGATGGACGAGGGGATTTTGAAGGCCTTGGGCCCCGTCTGGGACGTGACGGTGCAGTCTGTCTGCATAAAAAATGGAACGGACTCTTTTTCAGTCTGGAGGAACAGAACAGAACAGAAAACAGGCTGAAATTAGACCAGGGTCGGATAGGATTTTAGCAAATGTGGCTTTGTGCTTGTTGTAACCAGCTTGGACAGCCCAGATGGATTGGGTTCACTGGGTCAGGACAATTCAGACAGTTAACATTTAAAACATCAGTGTATAGCGTGTTAGCAGATAAGACAAAGGTGGTGGTGGTTAGCGCTGGAAGGTATCAAAATAAAGCAATACACCACTCTGATTCTATCTGTAGATTGGCATACATTCAAACCCGTGGACTTACAATGTGGCTTTAACTGTTTGATGTTTCCTCCTTTGGGTCCCAAGAGGCTGTGGTCAGTTTGAATTCAGATCAGATCTGACCAACAAGGCTGGTTTGCACACATCTGAACGCCCCCCCTCCTCCTCTTTCATTGGTCAGGACCACTCTAACCCAGCTCACTCATTGGCTAACCAGCTTGTTATTTTTCACTGATTGGCTCAAACTGTTACTTCCACTATACTCAACATAGCTTCAAAGGCACCCATCACAGTATTTAACCATATTGCACATATCAAACTCTGCTCTCCTGTGATCAAAAACAATCCAAGCTTACTACATCCTTTGTTCTACTTCTACAAAGGGAGAATTCAACACAAAATCAATAATACACATTTTCCCTCCTACCTGGAGTGCTATTCATCAATCCAGATTGTTTTGGTATGAGTTGACGAATGTTGGAGATATGGTCCGTAGAGACCAATATAATAGAACCAATTATCCCTTTGCTTGTGGTGCTCAAAGCGCCAAAATAATACATTTGAAAAGCTCAACAGCAACGTCTCTTTCCAGAAATCATGACCCGGTTACTCAAGATAATCCACAGGCCGTGCCATGAAGGAACTACTTTCTTTCTACCAAACTAAAACTGCCTACCATATCAACATCCAGAATAAAGTCTGCACCTACTTCTGGCCAATATCTCCAACACTTACACCACAAATGATCCAGATTGATAAGTAGCAGTACAGGTCAAAGGAAAGATTGTTGGAGGAATCACATTTTTGATTTCTGTCCCTTTGAGGCCACCTTCCAAGCCTACAGGTGATCTAGTGTTTGGCCCAAGGGACTTACGGTGGAGTATTACTGTACTTTTCCCAATTGCGTCATGTTTTCATGCTGGCTGTGACTTTTCCATATCTGGCCCTTCAACATTCCATCATTGACTCTCGATAGAAGAACAGCGCCCTCCTTCTGTTATGGTGTCACAGTACAGCAGTTATCCAACTGCACCACCAGCAGTTTCAGTAGACATGCTAGATAGCTGGAGCATATATGTCACCTCCTGATGTTACTTTTAATTCTTATTTTACTGGCAGACCAAGAAATCCTGGCCACAGTTGAATGGAGCCGAAACAAGAAAAACCTGTTGTCAGCTGGGGATTTCTTCATTGTCTGCCAGTAAAATAAAACACTTTCTTTGTCAGGGCTGATTGATCGTTCCCTCTGCACGTGACCAACACCTTGGCTGCAATGAAAAAGTGTATTGATAATGCATCAGGTCTCTGTGGACTGGTAGGGAACTGTAACATCACTCAATGTTTCTTAATAACACATCAAATCATGATGAACCAGCTCCTATTGTTAACATAATGGTAACCATCATTAATCAACGTGACAATTTGCATTTTCATTTGCCAATTTTCTGGAAATCCGGCTAATATTTTTGCTGTGATGGAAACTTAATGGCTCGTGTTGGCGTGGAGCGCCTCTAGAACCGCTGTGTTGGTGCTCTGTATGTAAATGTTATTGATCCGACTTGGCGACCCTCAATGTAAACCACAGTGTAGACTCCCCTCCTCAAAACGGTCACGTGTGTTTACTGTTTGTGTGTGCGTGTGCGTGTGTGTGTGGTGATGATTTGTATTCCGCTCACAGCTCCTATAAACGCTTTTATTTCTTCCTCCTATCCGTCAAAGCCCAAACTAATCATGAGGATCGGATTAAAAAAAACATAAAAAAAAGTAATTACAAATAATATTTCACCTGCGTCTGACTGCAGTATGTATGAGTTTTGGTGGCCTTGAGGTGTGACAAGCACGTTTGCGACTGCTTCTGAAAAAAAGCGGCTGGGTAAAATCAATGAGTAACACTCTCTCCTGGCTTAACAACTGCTGTCAAGGTGCTCTTGAGTGAGGGTTTCTACCTCCTAGCTGCTCCAGTGGAGCTACTCAGCGGCTCGCAGGTGTTAATGCATGTGAGTGCGATGCAGGCTATGTGTCTGGAGCTCCCTGGACGAATAAAGGTTAAAAAGTGTGTGCGGTAAACGTGGTGAACAGCTGGATGTCTGTTGTCTGTGTTTACCATAAATCTGTGAAGAAAGAGAGAGAAAGTAAGAGTGTCCTCCTCCTCGCTCTATTAATACACAATGCAAGCTCAGGAGAGCTGGCCCCTGCTTGTCACTGGACACACTCCAGGAAGGTTATATAAAGGTTGAGCGAGAAAGCGAAACGTCCCCCAGCACCACCACCACCACCACCCCCCCTCTCTCTCCCGCAGCTCCAGAGCCTCACCTCGGCCACGGCCGTGTAGACCTGCAGAATCTGTTCGTGGCCTTTGACCTGGCGCACGCTGATTTTGCAGGAGAGCTGGGCGGTGGCAGGGCTGTATCTCTCCAGAGAGAAGGCACAGTGCAGGGGCTGCTGGTTGCTGCACCACACTTGAGGGAAGGAGAACTCCTGAGGAGGAAGAAGGAAAAAAGAGAAGGATAAAAGGAAACTGTGTTGCAGAGATGGTGATATGATAAATGGTAAATGGACTGTACTTGTAGAGCGCTTTTCTAGTCCTAAAACTACTCAAAGCGCCTTAACACTACATATCATCATTCACCCATTCACACCCATTCATACACTGATGACAGGGGCTACCATGCAAGGTGCCACCTGCCCATCAGGACTATCTAAGCATTCACACCAAGCAATTTGGGGTTAAGTGTCTTGCCCAAGGACACGTCGACATGGATGTGGCCTTGGATCATCCACCAATCTTCTGATTGAGGGATGACCCGCTCTACCTTCTGAGCCCCGGCCCCGAGCATGCTAACCAGCTAGCCCTTAGCCCTTCCCGTCTTGCAATACAGCATTTGATATGTTTGTTTGTCGGCTAGAATCCAAAAGTGGCAGAAACGAGAAAACTACCCATATTTTTGTTTTCATCCACCCTGCCACCAGGACACCACTTGGCCGGGAGGAGGTGGGCGCCTACTCCGGGAGACGGACCTTCAGTTGGTGGCTAGTTGTAGCAATTAGCATTCAGCCAGCGAAAAACCGCAGCGCAGGGCCACTTAATGGTGAGGACGAAATGAAAATACAATTCGTTCCTTTGTCATTTCTGCCCTTTGGATTTAAGACTATAAACAAATTACCATTGCATACAAACATGATTGCGTATTATTGTATTAGTTTGAATCCATTATATCATGCGTAACCTATTCCTATACAGGGTCAGCTGACATTGACCACAAGTCACTCTCTCGCCTCCAACTAGTTCAGAAGGCAGCAGCTCGGCTTCTCACTGGTTTTAACAGACGACATCCCATCACCCTGATCCTGGCTTCTCTTCATTGGCTCCCTGTTTGTTTTAGAATTGATTTTAAGATTTTACTGATCACTTTTAAAACACATCTGGATCTGGCCCCAAAATATAAAGCAGAAATGTTGACCCCTTATGAGCCAGCCCGCAGCCTTAGATCCTCAGGTGGGGCCCTTCTGGCTGTTCCAAAGTCGAGGTTAAAAACTAAAGGTGACCGTGCTTTTCCCATCAGGACCCCCTCGGCTTTGGAACGACCTGCCAGAGGAGATAAGGCTCACAGAATCAGTCATTTACAGACTGGCTTCCATGTGATGTCGTCGCGTTAATGCTTTATTTTTATTATTGGTTTTACGAAATGATTTACTATATTATTTTACATGTATTTAATTATTTTTTGTTAATTTCTATAATACCCATTGGTTTTACCGTGTTTAATATTGTACTGTTTATGTGGGTTTGGGGCTCATTTATAAGCTTTCTGTTGTTTCATTGCCTTGCTTTTTCTGCTTTGTCTGTCAAAGCACTTTGTAAACTATATAATATTTATATTGCTATATAAATAAAGTTATTATTAGTGGGTGAAGGCAGGGACAGACAAGCGTACACCCTCACATTCACACCTACGGGCAATTTAGGGTCATCGGTCAACCTTAGCTGCATGAACAACCCACGCTAACTCGGCAAGAAGATGCAAAGGTCGTCCATTGAACCCAGACGCCTTGCTTGGTCCTGTTTGTTAGCATTTTTTTTTCTTTTTATTTACAACCGATGGCTGTACATGTAGATTGTATGGACCCGGTATTAGAGGTGAACTGTCGCCTCCTACGAGTTTGACGCATGGAGCCAGGAATGGCACATTGCACCCTTTACATATGCTGTAAATGAAATACCTCAGCTCCCATGTCTACATGTGACCACACTGGCACATGAGCGGCCACACGCACACACGGCAAGATAAAAGTTGGTTTTGAAGTCTCAGTGGTTCCACAGCTTGATAGATCATTTGCATTGAAAATAACTGTTGCTGATGAGGGGAAGAAGAAATCCATTTACAAATTCAGCCCGATACCGTCGTACAGTGACTCTGATAGCAGGGGCTGCTTATAAGCCATATATGTGGTAATATGAGGGAAAGGGGAAAAAGAATGCCTTTGATGTATAATTAATTTCCAAAGAACGGGCACATCTGAGGGGGGAAACGTCCTTGACCTCTGCAGGACTCCGTCTCGGCCATATCAAAAGTGACCTGTAAACGATTCTTAGTGAAGACGGCGGCATTAAAAAGCGCCGGCCGGTGTGCCTGCTGATGACTTAACCCTTTTTGGCTTTGATCTCGGCTGCCCGGTGCAGCTCACAGCAGCAGATAATGGAGTCTGGGAGCGGCGATGGAAAGAAGCGGAAGAGGGGGAGGAGGGGTGATGGACGTGGGAAGCTAGGATGCTCTTTAGCACTAAAAGCTGACTTGATGTATGGCCCCGACGCTGGGCTATTATTCTACACCTGCTACGCCAAAGCAGGTCCGCGGTGCCTGCCTGCCATCCCAAGTCCCTCATAAATAAGGACAGCGAGGGGGTGGGTGTCTTTTGAAACGGAGCCCTCACCCTGCATCCAGGTCTGTAAGCAACAACAGCGTTACAGTGGGGACACGGCTCAGCTGCTCGGCGAATGGCAACAACAAGGTATAAAAACAGCATTCGCCGACCACCGCGGCACATTCAATGACTTCAATCTAATGCTGTTTGCATCTTAACGCTCCCTGCAAGCCAAACAAACACAAAGCCATTGCTCTCGAGTCACGTCCGTCTTTTCTGATCCTCAAGTGGGAAATGTGGGTGACGGTGGGATGCATGCTAAAAGAGCAGCTTTGAAGCGCAAAACGGTGCATATAAACTGAAATATAAAGCAATAAAATCCGCTGAATGTCATGAGCCGCTGGAAATCATCTTCATTAAGCCTTGTCTTCTTTGTAGGAGCCTACGTCACAACAATGGGGGAACAAACATTACCGCCTAACACTGCATTAAGGTTGTTTTATCACTTAGAATCACTTCAGATAAGCTGCAGTTTAGAAATAGTTCAGCCAAACCAAGTCAAATCAAGCACAAGCAAAACTACCAGTACCAGCAGCTTGTGTCTTATGTCAAAAAATGACTATGAATGCAATTTTTTACTCCTAAATGTTTTCTGCTTCCATAAAGAGAACTCCTATTTGATTGCATGTGGATTTAAACGAGCCCATCAGCGAGACGATTGGCTATTTGTTCTTGCTGATGGTCTTGTTCGCTTACGTAGATCATACAGAGGCATCAGCATTACATTGGGACTGTTTCATAACAAGTTAAAAACGTTTAGCAGTAACTTTAAATATTACATCAAATTAAATATGATTATTTAAACAGGCCCTATTATGCTATTTTCCGTGTGCATATTTGTCTCTCAAGTTACAGTTACAACATGTTTACATGCGTTAATGCTCATAATCCTCCTTGTTTTTCTCATCCTGGCTGTCCTGCAGCACCTCTTCTCACCCTCTCTCTGAATTGCTCCGTTGTAGCGCTTGCTCCTCCCTCCAGAAAGCAAAGTCTGCTCTGATTGGTCAGCTAGCCCACTCTGTTGTGATTGGTCAACGTTTGACGTCTTCAGCTCCGTCTCTCTCTTTTGTTGTTTAAGGGCCAAACTAGCCGGAAGGAGTTTTACGTCACTTCCGTTACATTATGACCGTTTCAGGGCCGTTTCAGGCAGCTCAGGAGCTTCTGAGGGGGAGGGTAACTCGTTTTAGGAGTGGACTTCAGGTTTTACACTCTACGAACCTTTTACATGTACAAAAATATATATCACACACTAAAGGAGAGTGAAAAAGTGGAAAAGCATAATAGGGCCACTTTAACTGAATTTTTTTTTTTTTTATCAATTATTAAAGAAAAGCTCTAATAAGAGATAATATACTGCCTGTTCATACTGAAAAGGGTTGGAGCACAGGGAGAGGAAGGTAAAATAAGTATAATTTTGTTCTTCGTGAGTGCCTTATTAGAGAGTGGTACTAGATAAACGTCACAGTAAAATACATCCCACAATACAAAGAGAATGTCTAACTAACAAGCTCAAACACACCCCTTTCTGGCAAATTATCACTTCAGTATCAGATCTATCTAAATTGAATATCTTGTTGCAGCTGTGAGTGCCGCCATGGTTACCTGACATGTGGTAAAGGGTTTGATGCTCCACAGGAACTGGGGAACATCTTGGATGGACACCTGGAGGCTGAAGGTGTTCGCTCGGAAAGGCAACATCTTTGGCTCCTCGAGGAGCTGACCCCCTCTGGTCTTCTCTGCGCCCACCACTCCCTGAAGGGGGGGAGGTAAAGGAAAGGAAAAAGGGAGAGAATGGAGGGAGGGGGGTCACAAAGGAAAAAGGGGATTAGAGAGAAAGAGAGTATAGAAAACAGAAACAGAGAGGGGAAAAAAGAGAAATGAAATGAATGTCAGAGCATGTGTACAGCCTTTGCATATCAGCAAAAAACACCTGTTGCTAATCCTTTCCTCTGTCACATCCACTAATTGACTTATCACAAATATTAACACAAAAAACAGGCCGCCAAGTAGCGCCGTCGAGTCTCCACTGAACAAATCATGCAACTCACGCTCGCATTAGCATCACATTTGCGGGCCTCAACGTGACAGATTGGAGCTCAAATGTAATGGTGGGGAAACGCATGCGTCAGGGGGAGGTGGGGAAGGAGGGAGAGGTGGAGGGGGCGGTGGGTTGTGTTGCAGAGACCATCTCCCAAATTGAATTTGCGATGATGAAAGAGCACTTTGATTGTCGCTCGCAGGTATTCTTCTGTCATCATTGTTCAGTGTCCCGGTGGGATGGTTCTGTGTCTGGCCCCGTCTATCCTTAGCCATCTCAATCACAAAAGGGAGAAGATGGGGAACAGAGCTGTGACTAATGCCAGGCCACGCTGATTGATTCTGAATAAGCGTCTGTGCGTGCAACAGCTTGGTTATGCATGCACGTTTGTGTGTGTGTGTGTGTGTGTGTGTGTGTGTGTGTGTGTGTGTGTTTGAGCGGTGTGTTTGCACTTTTATCACGCTTGTGTTTGCAGGAAAGTGTGCCTGTGTCGTGTTGCATATTGTTATCGCTGTAGGGGTGAAACAATCAACTGTTGGCGAAATGCAGATGGAAGACGCTCACATGAAAAACAAATGACGGCAGGGAACCTGAAAAATGGCGTTCGCCTCTGCCCAAAGTACAAAGCTGTTCTGACAGTGAGCAGTTGGACACTGTCGTTTCTGTCGGTTTCACTGTGTAGAATGTTGTAACGTACTTAGCTTGGATAACGTTTGCCCTCATTTGAAGCAGTCAATTTGCCTTGATAGAAGTTTTACAGGGATTGTGATTGTTGCTGATTTGCTCATTCACAAGGGGAAAGAACAGCCCTCTGACTGCGTTTGTGGTCTTGATTTCAGCGCTTTATTTTCTGTAGGTATAGCAACTGATGCTCTATGAGACCACCCTGAATCTAGCAACATCTAGCATGATTTTGCGCCGGCTATAGCTACTTTCCATTGAAAAATTGGCAACACAGCTTGGAGTACTTCTGTGTACGTGGATGGACATGAAAGTCAGTCTGAAAGCTGTCTACATTTGGTTGAAAAGCATTCAGGAGCTGTTTGTAATTGTCAAACCACACGAAAAGGGTGGACTGCAGCCCGAACTGCTCTGCCAAGCAAATAGCTTCTTGGTGCTCATGTGATAATTGAAAGTATTTAAATTAGGTAATTAATCTGAATCACAAAGATCAACATCAATAGCCCCATGCAGTTACAGTAAAATGACTAGCATCTTCACAGAGTTGGTGGTAACTGAAGCTTATCTATAAAGGGTTTCACACACAGACTTTCCAGTGATGGTGGCATATTAAATAACAAATATGGTCTATCTCTGTCACTTTGAAAGTCCCTGTCTGAACTTTTGAGGAATGCCTCTCTACCTTGTCGGTCAAAGCTTGCATACTTTCATTATTCTTTTTCTCTGTGCCATTGTTTTCCCTATTGTGTTCTTAGGTGCAAAGACAACATCTCTACTCTCCCACATGGATAATTGCAGTTAGATGCAGAAAAGGGCAAAACATTATGGGCCTGTAATGTAATCAGAGCAATATATTTTGTTAATCGGACCTTGAGACGGGGCAGATAGCAGTTTCAAGTGATAAGCACACAGATTTTTAGATAACTACCTTCACTTTAATGGCATTTTGATGATTATGTTACAGGATATTCTGGACACATTTAGAAGCAAAGGCTGTTAAAAAGTAGTTTCAAAGTCACTGCAGTAGTGGCAGCGTGTTTACTTCCACCCACAGCACAGTTTAGTCTGTACATTTAATTGCAATGACTGTGTGCTGAGCCACAAGGGTATCATAGTATTCAGAACCCTCTGTTATGCCAAACTGACATAAAACACACTCAGACGTGCAGTGGGGAAAAATACAACTAATGGCCAAAACATACATCTGAACCTACTGTATCATCCAGGAGGCTCCAGTGTTTCTGTGTTAATGAACATGTGAAATTAAACTTTGAAATAGGAATTTACTTTTCTCTAATTAGAGAATCTAGCTCCTATCACATTGCAACTCTCTGTGTCCTAAAGGAGGTGGTAGTGTACTGTCTAGACGTTTTTATTCATATTGAACTGTTAGCAGGTAAGCTTCAAGACAAAGACATATTTCTTGTTTCCACATATTGCTAAGCAGGTAGCTAACTTGGATGTATGATGTGGACATGTTTTAACGACAACTAAACTGCATTCTCAATTAAGTTTCGATGGAAACATATTTTATCCTGGATAACAGTCACCATTTTAATGTGCTTAAAGTTGTAAATTGATACAAAAACACAACAAAACAGGGTTATGTTCAAGCAGAAAAACTACTTGGTTAGGTTTAGTAAAGCATGGTTAGGCTTTACATAAGTATTATTGTTGGATTACTTACGTTACTTATTTTAAACATGTAACGCAATGTTTAAATTAGTCATAATTGACTTTTTGTTTCACACCGGACATGAATGGTGGTCTGCTGGGAGTAAGTATTTGTTTGACCAACCCATCCATCTACCTCACCTCCTCCTTCCACAGAATTTGATTAGAAAGGTATTTGTAATATGTCTAAAACAAACATAATCCGGGTCGAGAATACATTTTCCTCAAAATTGACAATTCAGTTTTGTTGTATGGGAACAAAACATTTTAGGAGACCAGGCTGCATGTCGCAATGTCAAAAATGATATATGCAACAATTAAAATAGTGGAAAACCAAATGTGAAGACCATTGTGTTCATCATTTTAAAGTCCTTTTTGTTGTTGTTGATGATGTTAGCTTTCAGGACTTAGAAATGATCCTTCGCCAAGGCTAAAAGCTAAAGGTTGAGGTGAACAGTACTTTCTGTTAGCATTTACGCTGGAATATAACGTCTGCCAGCAGAATACTAATATAGGTGGTATTTTCAGGTAGGAAGCTTTCATTAAGTCTCCAGTACTGAATGCTGTGACCTTGGAAATTGACTTGCTGCTGGAGAAAATCACACTAAATCAAAAGGTGTTATTTTACCGTGTTTTTATGTTTTCTTTGCTAATTTCAAAACGGGCATTAATCTGGATTTCATTATCCAGAACATTTCACTTGTTTAGAAGGTACTCTGATATTTCACAATGCTGCTGTCTCTTTTATAAGAGAAAATATCAGAAAGCTGCAAATCGTAACCCCTCCTTGGTCTCAGCAGAGGGAAATGTCTACCTCACACAAATGTTTGTGTTGCATGAGGCTTCCCGGTGATCCAGAACCCAGGCAGCGATTGTACCCGAGCTTGGAAAACACACAGCAGAGACACGGTGCTAACAGACAGGAGCCCGAGGGACCCGCAAAAGTCTGGCATCTGCTCGGCAGGCTGGAAATTCATAAACCAAATCCAGAACGCATTTTAAAGCCAGCTGCCGCCGACGGCTGTGACTTGACAGAGAGGCGGTCGGGAAGGCAGAGTCAGTCACGAGGCTCGCCGCGCTCTGTGCGGCTCGGTTCTTCTGTTAGTCTGGTCTCTCCGGGGAGGACGGGAGGCTTGGTGTTCACTGATCAGATCTCAATGCTTATAAAAAAAACCAAAAAACACTACAGGTAGCTGAAGGATTATCAAGTCAAAAAAAATCATTGGTTTGAACATTTGAATGGCAGTGATTACAGTACGGCAGCTCTTTGTCTCACTCTATTAAAACCTCTGGAAGAGAACCTGTCAGGCTGTGACAGAGACCCCACCATTGGCTGTGCAGTAGGGTTTATACAGTGGTAATGAATCTGCAATCACTCACATGGTTTAACCGGTGGAGAGCACACGCTGAGGTCCCTGCTGCCTCACACAGCCCGGCTAAAACCACATACACACAAGATGTTCAGTTTGAATTTAGGCCATGACCTACAATATGTTCTTCCTAATGCAGAAGATGGGGCTAAAGTGAAAATGTGCATCCTTATAGAACTACTCCTAAATTTGCTGGTTTGAATTCTGGACTTTTGGGGAAATGTGTAAGAAATGCTTTTCCCCTCTCTCTCTCTCTGTCTCTCTCCCTCTTTCTCTCAAATACAAAATAAAAAAATAATAAAAAACAATACAATAGTGGCATTAAATAAATCATTGATCTACGGTAGGTAAGCACAGGATCACATTGCTTACTTTGATGACCTGTTTACAAAAACATATTTTCTCACTTGCCTCTTGTGATATCAAGCCATGCTTCATGAGGCAAGTGAGAATCCAGATTTAGTTTTTAATTGCTAAGATTCTGAGATATTTATATATATATTATACTTTGAGATTTCTGTCTCCACCCTAATACACTGGAGATGAATGGAACCCTAATTGTTGGGGCTCACAGTTGGGAAAAATGAAATTCAAAAGCAAAATGTCTTTTGAGAATGAATGTCCTGTTCCCTCCGTGTGACCGTGTGCATTTTGGATAATCCAGACTGACCAGGAAGAGCATGTTGAATTTTCCAAATACCTTTTTTTCAGTGCATTCATTTAAGAGACGGATGATTTGAAATAAAACGTGAAACATGTTTCTCTGTCGTTGCCGTGAAATGCATGCTGTCATTAATTTAATTATTTTAGGGGTGCCACTACAAGCTGCAATCACTGACATATTATCACTTCATGAAGCTGATGTACCAAACGTGTTAGCAAACATTTGCCTATTTTCTTATCCAGCAGACAAAGAGCAACATTAGCATTCATTTGAACTCTTGTTTCTGGTCACCTGAGTAATGTCGGTTCAATATAAACTCTCCTTTTAGGCTTTATTTTAATCCTCTACCAGCTCTTGAAAGACATATTTAGCAAAAGTGGCGCTATGTTCCCCAGCTAGTCGCTAACCCTGCCAGTGTGCTGGTTTTTGCTAACTGTCCAGAGTTTAAAAAAGCTTTTTGCAGGAAGCAGCAAAAACAAGGCTCATGAGAACATGAGAATGGACCAAAAAAGTATAGTGGACAGCCATGAATCTACTGCATTGAGTTAAAAGAAGCTAAAGTGCTCTGTATAGAGCTGAGTGGAATGGAAGAGTCAGGCGATGATTCTCTCTGGGTTTGTGATACCGGTGAAATTACACATTTGATTGACACATTTAAGAATATAATGGTGTGGAATAACCTACATCTTTCAGGATTCGCATCACCAAATTCAAGCTCTGTGTAGAGTTTGTCCCTCCTAGGCTACTATTGGAAGCTTATGCAACACAGTCTCATGGCAGTTCCTTAAATAGTCACAAATGCAATCCACAGGTTATGTGCACGACTTTGTTTTCAGGACCACATCACGTTAAAAACTTTAAAGTTAAGTTAAAGCAACAAAACCACTTAGTTAGTTTAAGGAAAGACATCCTGGTTGGCCTTAATTTGTTTACGTACGGTTAGATTTAGTAAACAAAACCATGTAATTAGGTTAAGAAAAACTGTCACCAACAGTTTGGAAGACCCATACCATTTCATGACTATTTAACAATCTGCCATGATACCCGGCTGGTTTCTAACCTCACATTCGGCTCAAGGATCTACTAAAGCCATTATTATTGGCCACATTGTCTTCAGGAAGAAATGAGACTGTGCTGCTGGAAATAATCCCCCTCATTGGAGTAACCAAAAGGTAAAAAAATGAGCTTAACACCTAACCGGCGTCTTCCCCCACCTGAAAGGCGTGCGGCGTGTCGTCCACACAGTACACCCGCAGGTTGTAGCTCATGGAGCCGGCCTCCATGCTCCCGAACACAGCCAGCTTCAGCCTCTTGACGGCGGCCTGCGTCAGTGGCTCCCCCACCAGGGCGTACGAGCCCGGCTGGTCCAGAAGCAGGTGGCAGCTGGTCGAGTCCATCAGGCAGTAACAGGAAGTGCTCTCCTCATCCACCGACATCACTTCCTGCAGTGATGCACAAAGATGGTCGGCCATGAAGACACAGCTATCTCACAGATGTTGTTCTCAGCTAGAACATATCACATTCAGTATTCATCTACATAACTGCTGAGGCTAAAATGGATCACAAAAGATTAGCATTATATAAAAAATTAAACACTTGCTATAAACTTGCACTTGAAAGAGTATTATGTGTCATATCATTAACTATGAAAAAAAAAATATCCTGCACACTGTCAATCACTTGTACACAATTTATGAAAGTTTGGTTCTAAGACCTTCATCAGGTAAAATCAGAAGTGATTATTTGGTTCTTTACTACTATTCAAACTCAAAATGTACGTGGATGACTGCATATAGTTCACCAATGAACAAAAAGGAAGCAGTATGTCCAATGTTGGTATAAAGTTATATTTAAAGCTTGTTTGCATTGAAAGAGAAGCTATGATTAGACGAGCTCGGACACTGAAACACTGATCAGTTTATTTCATACAAATCTATGGGCACACATATCCAGTACATTGAACATTTGAACAAAAGTCAATCCATAAGTGAGTATATAATGATAGTCACTACTGTGAGCAAATGTCAAATATACTGCTTATGTATAATTCTTCACACATCCTTTATTAAATATAACGATAATGCAAGAATCTCTGTATGTGCAAGTGTGTGTTTTTCTGTGTGTGTGTTTGCATATCCCGAGAACCGTTCATCCAAACTTTATCTGCATTGACCAGACCTTAGGATGTGCAGCATCAAAGTTGGTGCAATTTGAACCCATGAAATGTTCAATCATTTTTTTTTAAATATGCCACTTACTAAAAGAACATCCAAAGGCTTATCATCTCCCAACATACAATTTGCAGTTCTTCTTCTGTTTCCATACAATCAACTCTTTGGGGTCTTTATGAAACATGTTTCTCGATGATGTTGAAACAAGTTTAGTCATATTTCATTTTAAGTCATGGAAAGTATTTTAATCTAAAACATGATAAGAAATTTACTTTATTATCAACAGAATGTTAAGTGTTGATGTTGTGTCAAATACATCCATGTCTTATGTTGCAGAGACATCTACTGAGATGAGCATGCTAACCAGTTAGCCTTGGCCCGCCCTGTCTTGTAATACCACTTGTACATTGAGAGGCTTGAGTCACTGTCTCTTGCCCAGCTGTAAGTTATTCTGTGGCCTTTTTTTGTTTTACTATAAGCAATGACTATAAATGTAGATTGTATGGACCCAGTAGTATAGGTGAAATACTCCCCCACCTTTGGTCAGAGTATGTGTCCATGCATTACAAATGATGCCTTTAAATGGAAATTAGTATAATAAACGGACTAAAACTCACAATCACCTGAGATCAACCTCCAATATTCAGAAACAGTCAGACATTATCTAACACACTGTTTGAGACTTCCTCTGATTGTGGTACTAGACTTAGCACACAGCGTTTACTGCTGAAGTCTATTGCAGAAAGAAATATTCATGCCCAGAGCTATATAGATATGACTAGAAATATGAGCAAATGAACGTGTGTATACAGTAGATTGTGTTATGGATTGAGTTGTGGTACACTGCTGTTGAATAACGGTGCAGGTAACATAATGCTGGTTTAAATCACAAAGCAAAAACCCACACAGGCTGTAAGCAGTCTCCTGAGATTGTGAAAAAAAACCTTTCCTACCTGAGTGATGGTTTAGAGCAGAACACAAAATGGTCATTATGAACTATACAGACTGTTTTATTTAGGAGACAACAGCAGCTGTGAAGCAATACATTATTTCCAACTGGAATGAAGGACTCTTCAATGGCCTGTCTTTCCTCCTTTCCTTCCCATTCCTTTCCTTTCCATCATCAGGAACAGAAGAGAAGACATTCTAACAGAGCCAGCAGGAATGGGGAGTTCTATTCTACCAAGTAATGACAAGCCAAAGGAAAAATCTTAAAGAAAAGAAAACAAAAATATTAATGAGTCGTTTGAACATATCCTGTTTGAAGGAGGTCTACTCCGAGATGGGCCACCAATTCCAGTGAAGATCCCAAGATTCACTTCAAGGAAAAAACACTTGCAAAAAATGCAAATTACATTTGATATCTGTTTTAAAAGGAATACTTCATCCACAAAATGATCATTGGTGGATCAATAAATCACCGTGTGGAACCTTAAGATTCTTGAAGAAAAAAAGAATGAATGATGTTTAAGTAGTAGGGGGCTGCAAAACTACATCACAACATCTGTTTAAAAACCCTCACACAATTTGTGCAGTATAATCCAGGTCTCGTTTATCAACTCGTATGCTCACTGCTTCCATACTACTTCACTAAAACCATACTTGCTTAATTTAAATAGTTAATAGGGTTTTAGTGAAGATGCATGCGTTTGGGAAGTAGTGAGCATATAACTGGACAAATGAGACTTGGACTAAACTGCACGAGTTGTGTGAGAGTTTGCAAACAGATGTTTTGAGGTGGAGTTGCTGTTGTGAAACGTGGCCCCCATTTACTTCAATTCATCTCTTCAAGGTAACACGTGGTGAGTAATAGATGTACAAATTTGCAGTATTTCTTTAACCTACGTGGGAGCAAATAGGAGAGCTTTTTCCTGTAGAAGGATAATCCAGGCAGAGGAGGGCAAAGTGCATCAACTTCACCTTCAAATCGTTATCCAAAACCCTCTCACAATCTTGTCACGAAGTAGGTTGCAAGCCCCATCCTTGCAGGCAGATAAAATCCATGAACTACATGTGACTGTGCCATTTAATGAGGAGCCTTGAGACCAAACGGCATGCTAAAAGCACAGCCCGAGGAGCAGTATTTATTCCCTCACAAATAATCACAAGTTAACTGGCCGTATGGCACGTTACCAGCCCAGCGTGTCCCGCAAGACTGCTTTAGAACACCGGCACAACTGCCACATAGCTGCTATTCTCTATATAATCTATGGACTCACCTCATTATCCATGTGTTCTGCAGAGTTTTGCAAACGCCGTATCGCTCAATGAGATGCAACATGAAGTGAGAAATGTTACCAGATGTATTCAGCCACATCCACATCAGGTGTCTGGATTCCTTCTGTGAACACTTTATGTTTATGCATTTTACACTCATGCTTTCAGCATCCTCATAAGCACAGCTTAACTCGCAGCAATATGGCGATGAATAACAATAAACTGTGGCTGGGAGTGCTGAGGAGTCTTCTGTGGGTAGTGTGTTATTTTAAAGACAGCTGGAATAAGGGTGTTTTAATGGCACTGTGCATTTGCAGGTATTATGCATCGTCAAAACCCTCCTCTCTCTCTCTCTCTCACGCTCTCTCTCTCTCTTTGGGTTAGACCTCGATGGTAAGTCATTATTTCTAACCAAGAAGCTTTGAGGAGCTCTGCCCTCTTTAAATATTAGAGTGAAATCTCAAAGCGACATGAATCTTGTATTTGCTCCCCCCAGGTATCCTTCCTCATTCACAGCACTTGCACATCCTGAGAAATTGCCCTCTTACACAGATATTTTTTTTTCTAATTTTGTCACACAATAGCAAAGCTAGAATACTTATAAATGGGGAGGTTAGGTAAACATGAGCCTGAACTCAAAGAAGGAGAGAGAAAAATGAACAAACTGACAAAGAGGTGACACCTCAGTCAGCAAACTGATGTCGATCAGAAGAGCTCTTCAAAACATCAATCTCTGACTGAACGAAGAGAGTCGACAAGGTCTCTCCTCTTACAAAGTCAACAAAAGAGGTTTCTGTATTTTGGCATCTCATGTCTGTGCGTTAGTACGTATGTAGAAGGCTGTGTATTATTGGGTTAGCCAGCTACAGAGCCTTTGGGCTAAATCTCGGTTTGGCTTCCAATAGGCTTGTTCTGATATTTAAATTACAGACGTAAATTAAATTAACACAGAACATGAACAGCTGTGTCCTGGGTGAAAGTCCTGTTTGTTTGATCCACCTATCCATCCCGTTGTCCTTCTTCTGTAGACTAGGATTAGAAAACGTATTTGTGATATGTCGAAAACAAGCGTAATCATGAGTTAACACGCAGTTTCCTTGTATGGGAATGGATTTTTAGGAGACCAGATCGCCTCAGAACCCATCAGTTATCGGTCTGACAATAATTTAGCCTCCGGGGGAAAATGGGCAGTATTTCGGGAATTCCAGCAGATATCGGGCAAGAATTACTCTTCTATGTGCTATTGTTTATAGTCCGTTAAGAAACTTGAGACGGGATAATGGCATTATTGTAGGTGTTTTAGGTCCAGGCGACTTTTCGACTGTTAGCTACTTGGAAACACCCTGGACAACATATGACCATGGGCATATGTTGTCCAGGGTGTCTTCTATAGATAAGATGTTAACTACAATGGGAGTTAACATCTTAACTCTTCTATAGATAAGATGTTAACTACAATGGGAAAAGGTCTTTCAACTGTCTAGTTATGTTTCAATAGCCAAACAAACAGGACAAAGGGAAGCTATGGCTACATGCTCCGAACATATACTCAAACACACCAAAAAGAAGAGTGTCGGCTTCCAGCATTTTATACTGCTGAAAAGAAAGATAATTGCAACCAGGACTTAAACAGGCCCTATTATGCTATTTTCCGGGTGCATATTTTTATCTCTAGTTACAGTTACAACATGTTTACATGCGTTAATGCTCATAATCCTCCTTTTTTTTCTCATCCTGGTTGTCCTGCAGCACCTCTTCTCACCCTCTCTCTGAAATGCTCCGTTGTAGCGCTCGCTCCTCCCTCCAGAAAACAAAGTCTGCTCTGATTGGTCAGCTAGCCCGCTCTGCTGTGATTGGTCAACGTTTCACATTTCAAAAAACTCTTCCTCCGGAGCTTCAGCTCTGTCTCTCTCTTTTGTTGTTTGAGGGCCAAACTAGCAGGAAGGAGTTTCACGTCACTTCTGTAACCAGATCTGTGACCTCATAATGTTACGGAAGTGAAGGAGAGAATTCAATGGAGCCGTTTCATGCAGCTCAGGAGCTTCTGAGGGGGAGGGTAACTCCTTTTTGGAGTGGAATTCAGGTTTTACACTCCACGGACCTTTTACATGTACAAAAATATATATAACACACTAAAGGAGAGGGGAAAAGTGGAAAAGCATAATAGGGCCACTTTAAAGCCTTTTAACTTGGCTTTTGTTCTTAGTACAGGGTACCAAACCAAGCCTGGCTCTGCATTCTGGTGACTGTTGCTCAGAAGGTAGAGCGGAGTCTTCCCTTAATCAGAAGTCCGGCGGTTCGATCCCCGGCTCTTCTTGTCCACTGAAGTCTTTGTCATCGGTGTGTGAATGGGTGTGAATATTAGTTATTACTGATGGGCAGGTGGCAACTTGCATGGTAGCTGCCAGTAGTGTAATAAATGTGATGAAGGGTCATAAATGAAGGGTGTGAATAAATGGCGTAGTGTTAAAGCGCTTTGAGTGGTTGGACTCTACAGAGGTGCTATACAAGTACAGTCCATTTACCATTCACCAAACATTCTAAACACTGAGAAAGAAATGGTTCCATTAATTGAAGAATGAGGTCCATTATGTAGCATCTTTGCTTGTGGTAAAACAGTGGCGCAGAGGCCGATGAAGCTCTTGAATATTCTTTCTATCAGCCGTTTCCATAGTTTAAAAAAACATAATTCAGGACAAAAGAAGATGATGTAGAGAGCAGTAGAATCAGGCTGTTCCTCCTCTAAATAACAAGCTCTTTTAAGCGCTGACAACCACCACAACAGCCAGGGGGCAAAGCTGTGGTATTCATTATTCTGACCCATGCTCAGCTTGCTAAAACTTTACATCAGATTTACATTTACATTACCGCCTGAATGAAAATTCTCCTCATTATTCACTTCCTCCCTTCTCTTTCCTCTGATCTTGTTATCATCTTGCCAGTTACTGCTCAAAAACATGAGCAAATAATGCAAAGTGAAGACGGCGATTGGTCTTGTCATGCCTTTGGGTTTGGGATTAAGCTCTCTGGACTTCATCCAGACCGGTAAAAAACAATCTTCTTCGAACGAGAAAAAAAAAAAAAAAGAAGTAGAAAAAGCTGACATTGTTAGAACACGTACACATAAAGAGCTGGTAGAAAATACAATGTGTCCCATTCCAAAGCATTAGAGTGAACCTAACAAGAAACAAGTTGCGGCGCTTGCTTGTGTTTGGTGTTGATGGTGTGTGTGGATATGTGTCTGTGTGTGTTGATGTTGAAATGTGTGATGGGGGCGCCAGCTAGAGAAACAATCTTCATGACTCTCCCTCCTGAATGCCTCACATCTAAATTCAGCGTGCCATGTCCTGATCCACTAATCGATACCGCCCCTGTCTAACTGCCCCTTATACCTCCCTCGTTGCAACCCTCCCCCACTGACTGACAGCAGCCATGGCTCTTCCTGGCCATTACACGCCCGTAATTGTTTCTTTATTTTTCTCCTGCCGGACCGGCAGTGTAACATTCATGGGATCTTATGTCACCCCCTGAGCCCACGGAGAGCACGGGGGCTGGATCAATGAGCTCCCCCACAAAGCCCCTGATGGTCCTTTATGGCTCACGCATAACTCACCGGACACATGTCACATGCTGGCTAACAGGACTTTTTACCACGTAAAGCACAAATATAAAAGGTCAGCAAACAGGGGGAGATAACAGAGACAACAACCCGTGGAATCTAAGGTCGAAGAACCCAAGTTGAACCTCCATGTTGCTCACCGTCCTACACTGAGTATTTGATCAAACTAAACTACGGCCATGGTTACACTTGTGTGTCTTGTGAGTGGATGTGCCAGAGCCGAACTCAGCTGTGGACAAACATATGTGGACACAGCTGAGACACTTCACTGTCAACCTTTTTGATCGGATATTGATCCGCTGTATTCTGTAATCAAAGGAGAGGCTGTAAAACGGTGGATAAACACATTTCATTTCCTATGAATGCTTCGCAATAAAAGTCCCCCATTATTTTGTTGTTTAAAAATCTTATTTAAAAAAAGTTAAAAGAGGGAATGTTATGTGTTCAGAAGCAGTAATTTAACAGGGGGCCAGAGCTTAAGGAGGCTGAAAAGCTCACTAGAGGTGAAGGGAGCTGCGGAATCGGGTGTTAAATCTCTGTAGTGTTGGCACTATAAGCTATTTCTTTCACACTATACATGGTAATGTAAAAAAAATATTAATTAAGGTTTATGGCAACATACGCCTGCAGCTGGTTAAAATATTTGCTGTGGTTTCATAAGCTAGTAAAGAAACAGATGTGTCTCAATAGAAAGCATACAGGTATCATATATATGCATTGTAGGCGTGTTTCACCAGGATGGTATCCAGATGTTACAGCTGCCGTTGCATTAAACAACTAAATATTCCAACATTATCGTACTATAATATCTCATCTGAAGTGAGACAGGTGGTCAGTGGGTGGTATTTAAATATTAGTTCTAGTAAAAACAATGAATGAGTTGTTGTTATTTATGAAGCCAGTGCATTTAACCAAGCCTCTCAATATGGTGACGCTAGATGGTGACATCACAGCACGACCTCAACACCACATACACTGCTTTTACGTTTACGCTGTGACTGATATTTTAAAAGTCATTACTCTCATTTATAATGCAGTCTTGAGGTGTAGCAGGCTTTGTACTACAATCTTAACCAGTGGAAACACAGAGGTTTGGGTTGTTTACCCTGCCTTCATTCCTGTTGACATTTAGCTCCAACAAAAAAGAATAGAGCCATCGGGGGGGAAAAGAACAACAGAGGGAAGCGAAGCTCCGTGTCTGAGATCTTGATGGGCTGCAGTGTACTTGGCAGGCGTGGGCCCCGCAGCTCTCACCTCCCATTTGCTGTCCTGGGTTTTCCTCTTCAGCTGGATGTTCCAGTTCTCTGTGTCCACCTCGGCACAGTGAGCGATGGTCATGGCCACTGGGGTGAAGAGGTCCAGGACCGGAGGGCCGTACGTCACCTCTGGGCCAAGGAGGATCTCACAGCCTTCCAGTGTTTGGACACTAAACACACCGTGACACACACACACACACACACACACACACACACACACACACACACACACACACACACACACACACACACACACACACACACACACACACACACACACACACACACACAGAGAATGAGACACATTGACACAAAAATACATAAAAATAAGCAGGCAGCAGGATGACTGTTGTTTGCAGGTATGTTAGAAATTGCAGAACATAAAGTTTCCTGCACAGATGCAGTCTTAATTTAAGCATGTATGCTATACATTATACTCCAGGACTGAAAATACTTAATGTGAAATGCTTAATGAAGCGAGTACATTTTCTTCTGGCTAACATGACCTATAATCTAAACTAAAAAAATAAACCTTTCACTCAAGAAAAGGTGGAGCAGAACAGCCACATTGTGCCTCGTGTTGTACATGGCAGCACCTTTCTTGCTGTGGGCACTGTTCAGATTGTGGGTTCTTCACTTGACTCAAACATATTTAATTTACTAATTAATTAAATGAAATTTGTTCACCTCATCACCTTGCCTTCAGACAGCCCTTTCTGGTGGTGAACTAAATCACACAACAACATGGAAAAATCACTGTTCTTGTCAAAGGAGTCTTGTGGCTTTGAAGATAACATAGTTAACAGCTTCAGTCCCGTGTCGGAAAGGGCGGTCTGACGGCAAGGTAAAGTGGTAAGATATTCGACATATAGCGTACACATAAACTGATATTGATCTGTCTTATGTGGCTCTGCTCCAGTAATATACTGATTATTGATGAGTACCTCATACAACCCCACTTCAAAACTATCCCCTATAATATCTCTCTTTCAGCTGCTGCTGCTGCTACATAAAAAACTGTGGACTCTTGCTCCTTAAATACACCTTAGTGCTACGGAGCCAGCTGTAGGATTTTGTTAATGCATAGGTGATAAAGTCACTGCGATCAGCCGGCGAGCTAGAGAGAGCTCATTAAAAAGTGGCTTACAACAAACAGGTCTTGCCAGTGGATGGTGGCGGCAGAAGCGGCGGTTGTTGTTTTTTAGAAAAAAGGGCAGGCGGGATCGTGACTGAGGAGATCGATGCCTCAGCAAAGCTTTCTAAGCTCTCATCAGATCAGAGACCTGAGTGTTGAGTTGTTAAGATTTCCTCCTTTGAAAGGGAAGTGATTTGTAGTTGTCATGGAAGCAGCAGCTTTAACATACAGTACACTACACAATTACTTAAAACTAACAGGTTGAGAATGAGGACGCAAATTAGTGTTGGACTCAACACCTGCTGTATCAGAGCCTACTTATTAAAGAACCATTCCAGATTATTCCAACTTACTTTTGAATTTCTATCAGGTTATCAGTATGACAACAAGAAACACATGAATAAAGAAGAGACATGATGATCATACAGGCTGCGAACAGTCCAGCCAGATCATCTCAACCACATCATTTGAAGGTATCAGCCATCTCCACAAAGATCGTAACACTGTGTGAAAAAACATAACCAAAATACATAAAAGGGGAGTTCCTGTAGCAGAGGGCTTGTCCAGTGTCTGTCTTTTTGTCTTGCGTTTGTCTTAACTAGCAAAGCACTCTGTGACGTCTGATACAGAAAGGTGCTATACATAATATGTTAACTCAAACTTTCCTTAGACTGTGTTTCATTGGCTCACTCGTAGCTTATCTGTCAAGCTAGCATGACATTAGGAGATCGTCATGTCAGTCTGTCTGTTGATAGTGGTGTCTTTTCCTCACTTTGGTCCGGACTGAAATTAATCTCAAATGACTTTAAAGATCACTTGTTTTTTCCTGTAGTGCTTCTCAAGTGAAATACATCTTACCTATATTGTCGATATGTATAATACCCAGAGGATGAACCCTAATGACTTTGGTGATCCATTAACTATTCCTCTATCACTATCATCTTGTCAAAGATGTCTAATACTTTAGTTTATAGATATAGATATAAATACCTGCAAAACTGATGACATTCCCTTCAGCAAAACTTAATGTTTATGTCTAAGTAGAATATATTAGTAGGGGCTGTACTGAATAGTTCCAAACTTTAAAGCTTAGTCCTAACATTTATAACATTGACATTCCTATTCTAAAATCAACAAATTTAACACTGCACAGTTTTTTCTTTTGTATGTCTAGTCATTCTAATTAATCCTGGTATTTCTGCACAGTTGCAGATAGTGATGACACTACACCAATCAGTGATTTTCCCATTTCCTTTGCAGCCACAGAGTTATGAGCGCCAATGCTAGAATTTCAACCAACTCTTTCTTATCCTAGACAGGTGAAGTGCAGATAACCTTGTTGGTACTGGTTATAAACAGGCTTGTAGTCGATAGCATTACCCAATTTGTAGAATGATGTTACAGTGGTGGCTGTTTCCAACATCCAAACGTTTCCAATAACTCAAACGTCAAAATGCATTGAAAACAATTCACAACATGTTTTTATCCAAAAAATAATTCTGCTTCAGTCCATATTTAAAAAAATAAACACAGTTTGCTCTCCTGTATGCCCGCAAACAAAGGGAGGCAGGCACAACAAGTTATATTTATAACAGACTAGCTACTAACGACTATGTCATTTAATCCGATGAATCACTTTATTCAAATTTAAGATTTTGTTTGAGGATTTAAACATTTTTTATGATGACGTCATAAAAAATGACGACAGACATTCAAAGCTGCATTCAAAAAGGTGAATAGAAGGTTCAAATGTCAAAACAAATTGAGTCCATAGGGTCTTAATCTTGTTTTACTATGTGTTCTTTTCAGACTAAAAGAAATAAGCACACCCGAAATGTCGGTAAGTCAACCTGTTTGAACCAGGTACGGGGTCTGTAGACTGATTGACCATCTAAACAGACAGTTTGTGTAAAAACATTACCTTTTGCATTTGTTTTTTCTTCCAATGAGTTCGGCTAAATTAGGAAGTTGGTTCATAATTTGTCTGATTGTCCGAATGCTTGTGTTTCTTGTCTAAGTTGTTAAAGTGCTTTGAGTGGTCGGATGTCTAGAAAAACCACTATACCATTGCAAGTCCATTTATTCCCATTTACCATATCATATTCCCAGATCTAAGCAATTAATAGAAATACATCAATAGTAATCACTGCAAATGTTGGCCATAACTAAATTTACCAGAATGGTCCTTCAGGAAATTACATACTGCATAAATGCCTCGGTCCACATCCTCAATGCCTAATAACAGTATTTCCACATCTACTTTTTTCTCATTCTCAAACTCATTTCATTCTCTGGTGCTCAGAGATTGCTCATTACTCTTCTGTGAAAAATAACTGATTGACTCAAGTCACGTCGCTGTGCACCTCGCTTGATACATCATGGCACCAGTACCATAGTGGTTATGGATTTGTTTCCCACTGAGAACAGCTATGCTACAAATGTTTCCTCTCACTGTGCTGCTTTTTGATAAAAGCACCCCTTTAAACGTAACCTCAAACGTATCTTAAAAATATAGTTTTTTTGTAGTTCTCCTACGAATGTCCAGCAACACGAGAGATCAGTGTGCTAGTGTAATCACCTGCAGTGCAGAATCTGTTTATGGAACAAAACTACTTTTGTTACATTTAGGAAAAGATTGTGATTTGGTTTAAAATAAATGCGTACGCTACTTAAAATAACTACGCTTGTTACGTATCACGTGTATGTGGCATTAGTAAAGTATGTAAGCTACGTGACAAAAGTATAATCAGTACATTTGTTACGTTATTTAAGTTACGTGAATTAAAATAATTCAACATTGACTTCTAGTTTAACATGGAACATGAACAGTAGTCTCCTGGGTGAAAAACCTGTGTGTGTTTTTTCTCTTAGTCGCTCTTTATGCTACATTACCCTTCGGGCCTGGAGGCAGCCCTGCATGTCTTTGTCAGGCGGCAAACTCCGGTTCTGCCAAGTGAAGCCAATGTGTAAGTGTCTTAAACCTGCATTCTCTCTAATGTCCATCAGGGGGCGACTCCTCTGGTTGTATAGAAATCTATGAGAAAATGACTCTACTTCTCTCTTGATTTATTCCCTCAGTAAACATTGTAAACATGAGTTTATGATCTCAATCACTAGTTTCAAGTCTTCTTCAATACAGCATGATTATCATTTTCGTAAATTATTGTCCATTTAGAGTCAAATAGACCATAAAGCAGGGTATGCTTTAGGGCGGGGCCACTGTGATTGACAGGTCACTGCCGCTACCAGAGCGGTGTACAGCGTCTCCACGTCACTCCTCCACATTCAAAATATGGTAACTTCTGTTCATTGGTTGCAGGAAAGGCAAGTAGGCGACAGCCATAATCCAAGATGGGGATGGCGAAATCGTCGAACTCAATGCTTCAAGACATCAGTCTACAAACCAATGGGGGACGTCCACTTCTTATATTGCTTTCGGTACCACGCACTCGCCTTAGGACCCGTGGTGACCGAGCCTTTGAGGCTGTAGCGCCAAAATTATGGAACGCTCTGCCTGCACACCTACGGTTATCTGAATCTGTGACCAGATTAAGACATACCTTTTTAGAAAGGCCTTTGTATAACTCCAGGTCTGCTTTTAAACTTGTTTTTATTATTTATTGACTGTCTTCTGTACCATGTTAACACGTTTTATTGTTTTATGTCTTGTTTTTATTGAATTATTTTTGTTTTCCTGCTGACTGTAATTCCCCCTGCTGTTAAGCACTTTGTGACACCTGTCTGTGAAAAGCGCTTTATAAATAAAATGTATTATTATTATTATTATTATTATTATTATATTATATACAGTCTATGGTCCTTGCTCACGATTACGTGGGTTCTGCGAAATATAAGCATTACTTTTTGTAGGTGTATGTACAAACAGTGAATGAGAACAGCCTGCTTTAATCGTCAAACGATACACTGCAGACCTGATTGTCTACTTGCAATTCAATGATAAAATCTTAATTGCATCAAAAAACAATACTCCGACTTTATGAATTTTTTCGACAGCCCAACTCCTCAAAACTTTTGTTCATAAAGAGACATGTTACGTAAGCATCTGAGCTATTCCAATAGTGTATCTGAATGAAATGCTTCTTCATGGTAAATGCTCTATCTGGCTGCTCCACTAAGACGACTACAGTAAAAATGTCTGCCTCGTCATTTGACCTACCATCTCATTGTACACCCACTCTCACTCTTTTTTTCTGCTATGTCAACAGCATCCCTTCTCCTGACTGGTCCAGAGGGAGCTCTAGATCCCTCAGCCAACATGCACTGATCCTGATCACACATTTAATGCAAAGTGCAGGCAAGGAGCAGATTACCTTCTCCTTAACCAGCCCGTAACTCAGGCCCCAGTGTCGGGCAGCGACCTTAAAGAAGCGTCTGAGGCCGGTGGACTCTCTCAATTCCACTTGTCATCGCGGTGAAGGGCTCCGCGCCGCGGCTCCTTGATCCCCTCGATGAGCTGCATTATTTAAAGTGAGCAATGACTCACTCCTCGGAGACCCGGGGAGCCGTGCAAAGTGGCAGATTGGGCTAGTGGAGAGGAGGCGGCGGGCTTAATAAATGCACACATTAGCGCGCTCCATTAGCTTCACCTTTATTTGCTTGTAGTCTCCCACCTGCTTGTCCCACTGTGCTTTTGTCTATTTGGAATTTGATGCAGACACCTTATGTGGTGCATGGATACATTAATCAAACAGGCATCTAGAGGTGAGGCTCCGTACATGCAAATATCTAGCAAAGACATGCACTTTTAGTTCATCCTGCTTAGATCATTCACAACATCCACCTTCTGCTACTGTGTCCTTTTAACTGCAAGGCATTCATCACAACACCTTCAGTAATCAAGGACTGTTACTTGATTAAAAGAACAGCACTGTAACTGTAACTACAACTTAAGCTAATCACAGATTTGTTTAAAAAAAAAAAAACCCATCTCAATGCTCAAGTACACAATGTGCCTGGATATATAATGACTATCGGACTAACTTTGATACCACTTCATCTGTAATCCCAGATTTTGGCACTCTGTAACCCACTTGACTGGGTATATGAGTGTTAACGGCAAGGTTAATCACTGGAAACAACTCGTCATGCTATTCAGTCACTTTACATGTCGGGTGCTACTCGGATACCTAAAAATAACTCTTTGCAATGGCTGAACAAGTTGAATAAATGCTTGAAGCACATTTGCGATTAACAAAGAAACAGTTGTATGTTTTTCCAAGCTGAGTACTTTTTGTGTATTTCTTTTTGTTTTTGTACTGCTGGCAGTTATTTCTCAATCATATCCAAAACAACCATGAAATAAAATGCTTGGGCCAACTAGTTTAACAACCAGCATCTAAGACATGATGAAATTAACTATATTTCAACAGGATGTGAGGAGGTTACAGTGTTGACATTGTGTCTAAGATTTCTCTGTTTTGTGTTGCAGAGACATTTACTAAGATGAGCATGCTAACCAGCTAGCTGCGACCGGCCCTGTCTTGTAATACCACTTGTACCTGGAGAGGCGATAGTGAGTCACTGTAGCATCCAGTCTGTCCTCAGTCCAATTTAAGAGATCAAAGTAGTATAGCTGCTTGTCAATTCATATTTGTACAGCCCAATATCACAAATTAACAGATTTGCCTCAGAGGGCTTTACAATCTGTACAACATACGATATCCTCTGTCCTTGGACCCTCGCATCGGATAAGGAAAAGGGGAACAGTACAGAATGAACAACATAACGAAAGTAAAACATAGTCAATTCATATGGCAGAAATTATACATACAATGAGGGCAGTACGAGCAGTAGTAGCAGTAGCAGCAGAGATAATTAAAGAAAAATGCTAACAACTAATAATAACAGAAGCAGTGGATATAGAATACATATAGAATTATAAATAAAGTAGTAATAGTAGAAGTTGTAAAAATTGAAAAATTACTGATAATAACAATACTTGTACCAGTAGTAAATCACGTTGAAGGTACAGGGTCAGTGCATGTTATGAAAGAGAGATGGCTAGCTGTAGCAACTAGCATTCTGGTCGATGACAGTAAATTTAGATTGTATGGACCCACAAGTAGAAGTGGAACGCTGCCCCCTGTTAGTATGCAACAGGTGGTCAGATCTTACAGATTGCACCTTTAACTGCTGTTTCAGAGGTTCGTTCATCCCTATGTACTCTATACTCAGCTTGTCAGTACAACCTATCAGGCTCATAGTCTGCTAAAGCGTCTGCTAAAAAAATAAAATGACTGTAATGTAGTTACTGGTTATGAGTCCATCAAAGGAACCTGAATGCCTAGCAGTCAATTGTTCACTCTCATAAGTCTGATCTTCCTGTTTTGATGAAGTCAATAAAGGATGCATGTGTCTGTGGTCCGTGTGTGTGTGTGTGTGTGTGTGTGTAAGCTGAGTCATGGGTCTGTTTCACCAACAAATGGAAAAGATGATGGCCATACTGAAAATCAATGTCCACTTTAATCCCCATCCCTTTAAAACAAACTTTATATTTTCAAGTTTGTATTGCACCCAGAATAAAGCAATAAAATCCTTTAAACATGTCATTAATACAGGTCTTACTTTGAAGACACGGTTGATTTATTGGTGGGGCCTTAGGGATTGCAATGCCAATCGATGTTGGGCAGTCTGCCCTTCTGTTTACACTTTATTTAACACAAGATGTCTCAGCAACTTTCCAGATTGCTATGAAATTTGCTGTTTACATTCATGGTTCTCAGAGGTTGATGTAATGATCCCTCGGTTTTTCCTCTAGCACCATTATTGGGCCAAAGTTTGCCCTTTTACAGAATCTAACAACAGAATATATATTATATTATATTCAAATCAAATAAATCTTTAAAAAATAATTAAATAACATTCTTCTTTTTAATTATTGATGCTCTGTGAGCTGTTCTCTAGCATCATCATCAGTCCAAAATGTAATCTTGCCATTACAAATCAAAAGCTACTGTTTGATTTTCCATGATGTGATTATTTCTGCTAGTACAGCAAAATCATGGAATCTAATTAGCCTCAAGAAACATCTACAGTGATGTGATTTCTGCTTCTTGTGTGGATCAGTCAGAGATACTGTATATGTTTGTGGTTCACAGTGCAAGGACATTCAACATACTGTACTCCTTCTGTTGTCTTCATAAAACATGTTGAATGGTTGATATTTATGACTTTTAGAGAAACATCTATGAAAACTAAATTTGCCTAAATACAGGTTTATGCGTGAAATGTATCTAATCCACCATATAATTTAAATTGTAAGCTTGTATTAAAATAAACCATAGCAGAGAAATGGCACAACTAAAAATATGCTGCCCTGAGTATCTCTTTTTATCACTGATACTATTTTAATTTACATACTTTTACATTATTCCATCTACTTAGAAAAAAAGACCATTAACAGAGAGAGAATGATTATTCCCTTTAAAATGCTGGCATGCTTTAAATGTGATCATTTTGGAAGAAGTGTTGAGAGTCACTCTGGGAAGCTGACAAACCGACAAAACCTGATTGAAAACGCCAAAAGCTCCTGAAATATCACAAAAACTTAATGTATCAAGGTTATGCAAGTTTAAGACGTATAGGCTGAACTTTCCAGAACCGGAGGTTTCTGCCTGGGTTCCTCTGTGATGGAATAATGCTTTTCGAATGGAGAATTGGCACAACCTTCTTATTCAGATGAACCAACTCCTGATAATTGCATATCGTAGGCGATTGAAACAAGCATTCAATCGCATTCACCTTTGCCAATTTCCTGGAACTTTGGTAACAATTTGGATGGAAACCTGGCTTACGACAAAACTTATGGTAAGTGTAAATTTTTCAGGTCCCTTTCACAGGGTGGTAGCAATGTGGTAGCAATTAAGTAAGTTATTCCCATAGAAATATATTAAAGTGGCCCTATTATGCTTTTCCACTTTTTCCCTCTTCTTTAGTGTGTTATATATATTTTTTGTATATGTAAAAGGTCCGTAGAATGTAAAACCTGAAGTCCACACCTAAAAGGAGTTAACCTCCCTTGAGATAAAAATATGCACCCGGAAAATAGCATAATAGGGCCTGTTTAAACATAAGTGCTGCTATAATGAGAGAGGACCTGGAACAACACTACTTCACATAAGCCACACAGTATAACAACTCTGTCCTCACTGCACTGTAAAAGGTCAGATGAAGTCTTCTGGAGCAGTCCAACATCTCATGATCGAGATGGATCTCAGTTTCAACTTTGACAGCTATTACTTTTAAAACTATAATGTCACATTGTCAAGGACATGTGTGCTCTGGACTGTAACCGTGAGCGACGTGTCCATCCAGAGGTCTGTGTGTGAGATCCATGGACCATGAGAGCTGGTCGCTTAAAGCAGAGGAGCTGCTACTGTGCATAGCAAAGATGGCCAAACATCCAAGCAGGAAGTCATGTCACACATATACGCTGGTGCACTTCTACTGACAACCGTGTATACTAGATTATGGTTTTAACCCCTCAAACTTGCGGAAGCAAAGCACATTGTGTGTTCTGGGAGTTTTCTTTGTCTGTTTGGTACAATAAAACCTAACCAGGAACATCCTGACCCCAACAAACAACATACAGCACTAAGTCTCAAATGGTCCCCTCTTCCATAATGCACACGTATGGAAACTAGTTCCACCATTAAAAGCTATTTTCCTACCAGGACAAAGCTTTTCCTGCCTCAATAGATTGAGGGATTTATCTTGCAACACAAGGCGCACCATAAAACCTCGGAGGCAAAGGGAATATGTCTGACCTAAGCAAAACCGCGCCTTCAAAAGATTTAGATGAGCCTTTGAAAATCTCCAAGAACACATAAAAAAAAGAAGCTTTAATGGAATCCTGTGGAGAAGTAGGTTGGCCAGGGTTTGGGTCTGGACGCTGCAGTGGTGTCTCAGCATGTCCTCTGGCCTTCCAGGATGTAGAAAGTGATTGACAGCTGGCCAGATGACAGGCTTGACAGCCCACAGGGAGAAATATAGGGGTCTACGGTAAACATCCCCCAGCTCACACCCAGCGACGAAAAATAAGCTCTTGAAAGCTCATCTGTGGTCAGAACCACATACCGTCAGGTTGAAGCCTGAAATATTTTGAAGTGTTTCAAAGGTGGATGAAGCAGCGGGAGGAAACCCGACGCTCTGTGCTGGCAGGTGAGAATGTATAACAGGAGATGAAGGCAGCTCAGGATCCTCTTGTATAGATTTATAGAGGCGTCACGGATTAAACACACACTATACATAGTATTTTCAGGGTGCATATTTTGATCTCAAGTTACAATTACAACATGTTTACATGCGTTAATGCTCATAATCCGCCTTGTTTTTCTCATCTCTCTCTGAAATGCTCCGTTGTAGCGCTTGCTCCTCCCTCCAGAAAGTAAAGTCTGCCCTGATTGGTCAGCTAGCCCACTCTGTGGTGATTGGTTAATGTTTCACATTTCAAAAAACTCTTCCTCCGGAGCTTAAGCTCTGTCTCTCTTTTTTGTTGATTGAGGGCCAAACTAGCCGGAAGGAGTTTTACGTAACTTCTGTAACATTATGACCTCATAAAGTTACAGAAGTGAAGGAGATAATTCAATGAAGCCGTTTCAGGCAGCTCAGGAGCTTCTGAGGGGGAGGGTAACTCCTTTTAGGAGTGGACTTCAGGTTTTACACTCTACGGACCTTTTACATGTACAAAAATATATATAACACACTAAAGAAGGAGAATAGGGCCACTTTAAAAAAAAAAAACACCGACCTGAAGAGGATTTGTGATTCATGGGTTCTATATCGCATATTGTAACCCTATAGAGAACAAATGGAAATGCTCTGCAGTCTTTGAGGTCAGTAAAACAAAATCTCTTGATGTGAAAATTGACCGACCACTTCTATAATCGAAGTGCGTAACTCACTGGATCCGGCACCGTTTGCATCTTAATATTTCAGTGGCCCCCCGTCAAGACGATCCAGAACCCAATCTCCACCGCTAATGTGTGTATACTCTCTTTTGTCTGTGTGACTTTGTTCAAGCAGAGCAGTGTGAATAAACAGTGACACTTCAGGGGAAACTGGAAAGCCCTTGTGGCTCTCCGCGGGAGGAAGAGCCCCCCCCCGGAGAGAGGCTCAGTCCATCCGAGGGTCATTACCTAGCTGTGATCAGAATACATAATATGGCACTGCGAAGATGAAAGGCCTCAAGAGACGTCTGCGCCTTCAATTCGTCGGCCAGCGTCCGTCAGTGCACCGCCGCACTCATCATCGTTTAAACAAGCTTCCGCAGGGTCGTGACTCCCTCCCACAGCGCCTCGTTGTTGACAACGAGTGGAGTACATAACTACATATTGACTCTCTGCAGAGTAGAAAAAACAAAAAACAAAACAAGATTGGAGGTTTGACTTTGGATCCTACGAGTCAGTTGGCTAAATGAAGGACTCGATTAAATGGCTAAATGAACCCGAGCGTGAACACAGCGTGAACTTGTGTTTCTCCCCAGCAGCTGGGACATCAAAGCCCAGACTACCACCTGTGAGGGGGCTTCTGGAAAAGAACACCCTTAGCATGACACCTAGAGGACCGGTCAGGACAGGAAGTGGGGGAGAGGCTGCGGAGCTCGCTGGGCCCATCTGTCACAATGAGACGGTAAACACACAGAGACGGGGGGGGGTCACTCATCTACCAATATGTTAGTGCTACAACTACATTCACTACATCACTACTACTATTACTATTACTACCTTTACTAAAAATACTACTACTTCTACTACTACTACTACTAATAATAATATTAATAACAATATAACAATGATTATGACTGCATTGAAACTGCCTGTAGTTATGGTTCTATATAATATTAATACTACTACTACTACTACTACTATTACTAATAATAATATTAATAATAATAGCATTTACAATAGTAACAATGATGGCTGCATTTAAACTGCCCTTAATTATAGTCCTATATAATAATAATAATAATAATGTTGGCAACAATCAGAACTAAGTGATCAAAATGAAACGGTTATTTTTTTCTAAGTGAACTTTAGGTTTTAAGGTTGCATAGGTAAACATAAGCCATGTTTGCATTCTTTATGTTTGTAAGCAAACACAATCAGAAGCCTACTTGAAGTAGAAACTCATAACTTGCATTACAAATGTATCTTTTTACTGATTTTATCAATGTTGTATTAGTAATTTATAAAGGATAAGGCCTTACCGTGATTTAAATTCCAGGAAAAGACCCAAACCAACAATGCATGTTTCTACTAACAAGTACTGTGTGTGTATCATAATGTGATATTTATTTTTCCTATGTCCCATAGAGTTCCATTGTTGAAACGCTACTAAAAATGAGCCTCACTCTTGCACTGGGTGACATGTTCCTTCCTGAATAGAGGATTACGAGGCGACCCCCTCAGTCAATTTCCATCCCGCCATCAGCTCTCGGCAAAACTCTGACAGGTGTCTTCACATGATACAGCCTTTCATGAATTATGTGATATGTGAGTTGCTAACTACTAAATGAATCTACTAAATTCTTTAGTGGAAGACAACTAAGTGCTGGGAGTTGAAGGTCCTTACTGAAATAACGCTGCAGCCGTAACGAGAGTACCGGAGGATGGTAAATAATTAGAGGGAAACAGGACAGTGAGGACGGAGGATGGCGAGTCAGGGCGAGATGGATGATAAGATAGCGGGAGACTGACAGATGGATAGATGCTGGAAATGATATTTGGGTAAACTCTGGCCTCACCTTGCCTCTCCCTGATTGATCACCATGTGCATCTCCCAGGACATGTTTTCAGCCACGGCTCCAGGAGGCACCAGCAGGCTGACCCCTGGAAAAAAAAAAAACACACAGAAATGTGTCAACAGCAACAACTCCCAACAGCCTGACAGTGGAGGTGAAATAAGGGCTCACAGCATGTCCTACGTGCAGGGGTTATGAGAATATTTATGAGAGCTTCTTTTTACTAGAATCAACCGTGACATATGAAATAATAAAGTGAACATAACCTAATAAGAATTTTAGAAGAGATATTATTAAAACAAATGAAACATTATCTTAGTACATTACATTACATTTACATTACAGTCATTTAGCAGACGCTTTTATCCAAAGCGACTTACAATCAGTAGTATATTACATATCATTCACCCATTCACACACTGGTGACAGGCTACCATGCAAGGTGTCACCATCAGACTCTAACTAACATTCATGCAACATCCAGTCCACACCGATGGCAAGCCTTCGGGAGCAACTTGGGGTTAAGTGTCTTGCCCAAGGACACATCGACTGCCGAAGCCGGGTATCGAACCACCGACCCTCTGATTGGAGAACTACCTTGCTCTCCACTACGCCACAGCCGCCACTAGTGCCACTAGTACAGGCACTGATCATCAAAAATATATTACAAAGTGAATGAGGTTGTATTTAGCAGTTTACCATGGGAGCAGGTGTAAGATCATTTTAACTAAAATAGTTAATAGCCATTAGCATCGACTGTATAGGATCCCGGATTTTGATCGGCTTAGGTTTGGTTTCTCCCATTGCTTCGAATGTCCTTCAAAATAAAAGACTAAATAAATATTGCATCATCATTGCCTTCCAAAACATTTTACCATAACAAAAACATATTTGTATAGTTTAAATAATATTATACAACCAAGATTAAACTGAAAGGGATCCGATTACAAAGTCATGTCTTAATTACAAACCTGTCTACTACTTCAGCACCACGGACAGCACCACGGATTTATCAATACACAGCAAAGTTAGGCTAAAGTTAAATCAGAGCCATGGTCTGAGCCTTAGATTCTAACTTAAACATAAACCAGTCAGATAAATGATCCAATGATCAATAAGATAGGCCGACTAGACTATCATATTGACCGTTTTCTAACAAACTACTTTCAAGGTGAAGGTTCGGTAAGTTTAGGCACAAAGACTGTTAGGAAACTTTCGTTGTCATGGTTAAAAAATATTGACTGTATGTTCTCATGTCAAGGGCCCAAACATCCAGAGAACAGATATATTCAACTCTACTCCGTCACTACAGGAAGCTGAATGACACACGTGTTTTTTTCTTGAACTAAAGCTCATAGTCTCTTAAACCCTGTGTGCTCAGAAGTTTAAGTTTAAACTTCGCCTGTGATTTAATCTAGAACCAGCTGTTGTGTCCTGTAAAAATCACAGAGTTGTGGATCCAATTAATTCCAATGGAATCGCTGCCATTGGTGCATTTACTCATGAGGGCAAAGTAAATTTGTTCTAATTGTTTATGCCAAGTTTAACTTTGGTAAAAATTTGATCCCAGAATTTGTGCTGTTGACAAATAGGCAATTGGCAAGCCTTCTTGACAGTGCTGACTTTTGAGCCAGAGCTTCTAAATTGGAGGAAACTTATTAGCTGTGTTGCATCATTCACTTTTATTCAACCTTCTCTGTCGGAGTATTTACTGACCCACAAATGAGGAATCTTTATAGGACAATTATGAAACAGGAGTAGATGGTACGAATACATCTTTTTGAGTAATGTGTGTGAACCTTTTAAGCTTTTTTCATTACTTATAGTTTAAGCTACTTTTACTTGCACTTTCCATTTTATTCTTGTTCAAATTACCTTATATTTTTCTTTCCTTCTTTTGTCGTCGTGTCTTGTGTAAAGCACTTTGAACACCCAGGTACTTATAAGATAGCACAATCTCAATGTCCTGTCCCTGGATGTTCACTGGTTCCGGAGGACAGTGTTTTGCGGAAGTCCACCACCAGCTCTTTGGTTTTACCAGAGTTGAATGCGGAGATGAGGCCGACGATTGCAGAGTCATCAGAGAACTTTTTTGCAGGTTCCATTTTATTCAGGTGAGCAGGAGCTGTTCAAATTACCTTATTTTTGCTTTCCTTCTTTTGCGGCGCCATTTATGTAAAGCACTTTGAATTAGCCTTTGTATAAAAATAAAGTTGTTGTCATTATCTTTGGCTATTTTGTTCATAATTCATAAACACACTTCATTTATTAGTTTTGATTAATTAGTTGTATTTATTAGTGTTTAGATTAGGTTTGAATAAAACTGTGTAGGAGGACATTTTTTTTAGGGGAAATAATTAATTTCTATCCCCAATGGTTTCCCAGTTGTGGAATGTATAGCTACGTGATGTGTTGTCTAATTTTGACATCGTACATGCTCTTAATTGTTCTTATCACATAATGTTGGTACCAGCTTTAAAGAGAGTGTCTATGGCCTGCTGGATTTGGTTTGGCTCACTGCAGTGAAGTGTTCCCACTGACTGACCTCATGTATTATACAGTGCTGCAGGAATGAGTCCTCAAAACGAGTCACCATGTTTGCACTTCAGGTTCCCTCGTCTCCAAGTCAATGAATGGGTTTTTGGTTAGATGTCAGAAATAAGGTCTTAAAATACTGTAAAGTTTTGTTCCTCAAAACGAGTCACCATGTTTGCACTTCAGGTTCCCTCGTCTCCAAGTCAATGAATGGGTTTTTGGTTAGATGTCAGAAATAAGGTCTTAAAATACTGTAAAGTTTTGTTCCACCCTATAAAAAAGATTATTTTCAAAAATAATCCCAAAAGCCACTGGAGGCATCCCATTCAGGACTAAAGAAACATTTTAGTCATTGCAATTATTTTGACCGAAATTATGGTATTTCTGGGACTTAAATCTATCAGACAAAATCTGATTACAAAGAACTAAACCCAGTCATCCAGTCAAGCTTCACCTCACCAGTCTGAATAGTAATAAGGAGGCACATGAATCAATATTTGATTTGAATTGTAAAAACTGTTTGTCTGACTTAGACACTGTCCAAAGGAAATCGTTCCATTCCTTCTGATCCCCCAACCAGCAACTCTCGTTTCCCTTTTGATTATGCAACATCTTTCAAGAAGCAAGGGAAGATTTCTGCAGAGCAACTCTGCCCTGCCACTGATGTCTGACACTATTCATCTGCCTCTGTGTGACTTGAGAGGCCTTCACACTGAAGAGATAAAATAATATAAAAGCCTTGCTTTACAAAAAAATACTGTTCAGAGAAGACGAGTGGGAGATGACGGATAAAGATGTAGTTTTTTTTTGCAGCTCTATGTAAAAATGATATTTTGTAATACCTCAATCATCTCTGAAATGTGCATTTCAAGCAGTTTGTTTTCATTAAATAATAATTCTGTGTTTGATGCTGGTGGAGGCTGCTTAGCGGTGATGTAGAAATCTGACAGATGTGCAGATTGTCAGATACAGCTGGATTTCTTGTGTTATGTTAAAAGTCTTGCACTATTTATCCCTCTGAGTCTTACGCGATTACTGGCGATCTGGGGCGACATCCCTGTCTTTAAGATGCTGAAGGGGGCTGAGTCTTAATCTAGAGTGAAGATACTGGTATCCTATGAAACTAGACGACCAGCTACGTCATAGTAGCCTGTCTGGACTAGGTTTGGTTAGCACTGCAAAGTTAGGCTCAATTTGAATGAAGAAAAACTGGCATGGCCATTTAAGAAGTGATTCCTTGACCTCTCCCCTCAAGATATGTGGATGAAAAAGGGTTCTATTGGTTTAGGGTAAAAGTAAGCATGTTTTTTGCATTAAATAAGTACTTTTGTGTAACTTGGCATTAAGTTAAGTACGTAAGTTAAGCAACAAAACTAAGGTAAAAGAAGTCAACATTGTTATTCTCACAGGACACCTACAGCGGTCTCCTGGGTGAAAGTCTGTGTGAGCGTCTTATCATGACGCCACTGGGTTTTATTTGGAGTTGGTTAAAGCGCGGTGCGTCTCATGCAGACACTAAACGGTGCCTTAGTCCTCATTATCAGGCTCCGAGGGCTGTGACAAAACCATGACCAGTCAGGGTTAAGAACGGGTTGCTCTACAGCACTACTAGTGGGCAAACTAATGTCTACTTGTGACCACTTAACACAGGTTTTATGTAGTATTTAAAGTGTATGTATTAAGAGGGGCTTGCCCTTCTCAGAAATGTTATTTGAATCATTTTTGATGACGGGAATGTACAAAACTCCGGTATTTTAAAACACAGCTAATAAGTTTATAATTTTTTTTCTATCCCATTATTCATCACAGGATTTCTTCACTTTATTTAAAAACCTTTCATAAGTTCCAGCCCTCAAGTTGGGAATGATCGCCTTATGAATCGCATTTACCCAATTTGACCACACAGACACAGCATACAGAAACTGCTACACATCCACAACACTGGGAAATATACAGAAACACTGCAAACTGTAGACAACAACAGAGGTTTCGGGTGGGGGTTTACTAAAAACTGACAACTATACAGAATCTAGCCGTTTGACCAATATCAGTGGTCAAATCATATCACAACGTTAAAATAAAAAATACCATAAGGCATTCATTTTTCAGCTTCACTGATGATTTGTTTACTTGTACCCCTGAGGTAGAGCTTTTCATGCTTGTATGTGTTGTGAAAGTGACAGAGATATTTTCTTCATGTGCTTATATTTTCTTTCCTGTGTTTTCTTCGTCTGTTCTTATCTAGGGACTATTTATTTTGTAGAAAGTAGTTAAAATGCTCAAAGTGTGGTCTCGGGATTATCCAGGGAAATCAGGACGTCGTTTCCAGAAAGTTTTGCTGCTCTTTTTAAAAAAAAATGTATGATGTTTTTCAATTGAACACCATTAAATATTACTATTGTCTTTGGACGGAGGCAGAAATCTCAGTCAAATATCTCTAAACCTATTGAATTGGCGATCAAACTGCACAGATGTAAGGAATGTTTCTATTTAGGTTCCATATCGCTAAGGTGGCTCCAGTAATCTGCAGTGAAGTGCTGCTTACGGCTTTTCATTCTAATGAATAGCGGTTGCAGAACGGGCTGTGTGAGTACTGCACTTGACAGCACTGACTCATCCACTCAGACCCCTTCAGCCCGACAGACGACCGTGGGAGGCTGATTTGGCCTCACCTTGCCGTGCCGCCTTCGTACACGAGGGCCACAGAAAAGGGGGCCGCGAGTGCAATGGTTCGCTCAGACTGTTGACCCGGCAACAACTGCAACGGTCCGTGAAAACTCCTCCATTTGTGTCGACGGGACTCGATGAGAGCGCGACCCCGTTTGCCAGAGAGAGCCTTAGCCGAGTATGTGGAGGAATAAGAAACAGCTACCTGCCCTGGCAACGGCACTGATGGATCTTAGCAACGGCTGGCAATATATAGGAGGTCTAAGAAGATGTATTAATAGTAAGAAATTACATTTCTTAGTGAAGCTCAAACTTTTTCTTTAGTTCTTTTCTCACCTTAGACCACATTCTACTTATTTTCTGTTTTGTAGTATCTCATGAACGCTGAGCAGTAAACATGTGTGCTGCTTAAATTCCCAACACACAATTATGGGGAATTGACAGTGACATGGGTCAAATATCTTTTTTTTTTCTTTTTCTATCATTTATCACTATTTTCTTTAAAAATAAAAGGGATTAATGTTCAAGGAGTAGGGTTTTTTTTTTTTTTTTTTGGTTTGTTTAAAGAGATGGTCTGGAGGTTTTTTAGTGGGGTTGTATGAGGTACTCATCAGTAGTCAGTGTACTACCACGACCCTGCACACCCCCAGCTTGAAGAGGCAGACAGAAGTTCCGACACAAGAGTGAGGTAATGTATTGCTGAGGACAGAGTCAGCAGCAAAATGTATTTTAGCCATCTAAAATAAATTTCATTTTAGAGTAAAAGTATTGCTATATCATTATGTTCTGGCCTTCTCTGTGGAGTTTGCTTGATCCCAAGATCGGCGTGGGTTCTCTCCGGGTTCTCCGTCTCCCTTCCAAAGTCCAAAGACATGCAGCTTATGTTGATTGATGACTATAAATAAGTGTGAATGGTTGGCTGTCTATTTGTCTCAGCCTTGCGATAGTCTGGTGACCTGTCCAGGGTGAACCCTGCTTTTGCCCAATGTCCACTGGGATCGGCACAAGCACCCTTGACCCTGAACAGGATAATCGCTTAAAGGTAATGGAAAGATGGATAGATTATCTAATTACTGTTTTTGTCAAAGGAGATATCTGACATAAAATATTCTAAATGTAGCGTACACTTGATTCTTTTAATTGGTACAAATACGTTTTGCTGATCCCCCCCATCCGTGGCATTCCATTGGTTATGTCCCGCGCCTGTACACAAAATCGAGGCATGCCGGCGGCCATCTGCTGCAGGGAGCTGATTATGGATAATTATTTGTACATCCCCACTTCAGAACATCCAAACTATCCCTCTGAATATACCTTCTACACATGGCGTGAGCTTTCATAGAAAGCTTTGCATTTGGTAAAGCAGTAAGCTCTTCTGGCTCACTGCAGAAGTACAGCTCTGCTGATGACAAAGGGATCATGACGTACCAAGCTGGATTTCTCTGTAGCGTGTCACTTCCTCAATATTGTGTCTTGGAATTTGAGTGTTTTACCAACTAGAAAAACAGTTACATTTGGTGGATTCTGAAGGCTGATACTGATAATTTTGGGATTAAACTTCCTGAAATTTGATTGTTTTTTGGACAAAAATACAAGGAATTTTAGTATTCTTCACAGTAGAATCGTATGCTGTGTGCAGACATATTTTGTTAACGGGTCAAGTCAAAGTTTGCCTCAAAATATTCTTCAGAATGAAGTTCTTTCATCATCAGGGGTTGCCAGGCAACCAGTGTATGACCTCAGGAAGTCACTGCTCACAGAAAAGAAATAGTAAGCAGATGAAACCAACAAGATTGAATATGCTAATTAGTGTATTTGAGAGCTGATGTTTTGTGGATTTTGTTATCTTTGGACAGAGCTAAATGTTTCCCCGTTTCTAGACCTTATGCTAAAATAAGCTAAGCTAAGTTTTAGGGTATATTTAGCATTGAGACAATGAGAGTGGTGTCAATTCTTCATCTAGCAAGAAAGCAAACAAGCTTATTTGCTGGTTGGTTGGTCTCTGGAACTACAGGCTTAGGGAAAAGGCTTGCTAGAGTAGATGGTACAGCAGATAATTGGGAAATCCTGGACCAGCCTGTGTGACTTGTACCGTCAGAAGACGAGTCAAAGCCATGGACATCCAGACAGACAGTTCTCATCTTTTATTCCCTCAGCCTGAGATCCTGAACTCTGGAAGGAACCATACGGGGGCTTTTGGCAACCAAAAAGTAGAGATAAAAAAAAAAACCCCAGCTCTTCAGGTTTTAATATAGTATCCTTTCTTTTAATTATTTATATATTCATAAACTACCTAATTTTCTTATTTGTTTATTCTCTAATTATGACCTGTTAACGTTCTTGTTTTCATATGTTTAATACTCCTCGTGCTGTTATATTCTATTCATAGCCTTTTTAGAAGCCAATGGATCTGTTTTTAGACAGTGTACAACCTTCTAGAGCTGAGAAAAAGTTCACTGCACCACTTTTTCTTTTGTTTTTGTGTGAGTGTGTGTGTGTGTGCCGACAATACACATCAAAGTTAAACTTCACTGTTGATGCACACACAGCGGATCGTTTAGCAACGAGCACCGGGGACGTGGAGAACAACATGGTGGGGACACGAGGCATTCTGGGAAGACTGCGCCTCATGCTAAACGGCGCCGGTTTACGACGGCTTCCATAACGAGCAGCTGCTGCAGCCTCTCATTATGGAAACTCAGAAACCCACTGTGTGAGCTTCTTTTTTATTATCCACACAACAGAAGATAGAGGCGGCGCTGCTAACAAACTCTGCACTTTTATCTCCTTCCTGTGAAGCTCACCGGCGTTTGGTACCACCAGACGTCCCCCGGGGTTGCCGAACACGCCGTTGGTCCTCAGCTGCTCTTTGCCGGCGCTGAAGGGCCCGTTGAGGGTGAGCAGGCCCTTCTTGCGTCTGTCCGCCGTGCCGCTGTAGTCCCGGCATAGGTCCCGCGGGAAGGTCTCGGAGGGGCCCTTGGCATGGAACTCAGCCCGCTCGGCCACACCTAGCGAAACCATGAAGGAGCTCTGAACTTTGACCTTGATGTCCGGCAGGGGGTCGAATAGCTCTTTGTCCGCTCCGTCCTGGAAGCAGAGGGGCGTGCTGTACGTCCGGCCCACCGTCAGGTCGGGCTGCATGGAGGAGTTGAGCAGCAGAGGGTTGCCTACAGAGACGGAGACAGGAAACCAAACAGTCACCGGAGAGCCCCGCTGGGATGGGACTCGCTTGATGAAGGGGAACTGGTTTACTTAATGAATCAAAGCCCAACCTCTCTGCTTCCTGAACAGTAGTCATACATAATGGCATTCACTAGTGGCCAAGATATAATTAAATAAGGTCAAGATTGTAGGCGGCTGCACGCTGGTGTAGTGGTTAGCACTGTCGCCTCACAGCAAGAGGGGCAACCTTCTGTGTGGAGTTTGCATGTTCTCCCCGTGTCAGCGTGGGTTCTCTCCGGGTTCTCCGGCTTCCTCCCACAGTCCAAAGACATGCAGCTTAGGTGCATTGAAGACTCTAAATTGCCCGTAGGTGTGGATGTGAGTGTGAATGGTTGTCTGTCTATATATGTCAGCCCTGCGACAGACTGGCGACCTGTCCAGGGCGTACCCTGCCTTCGCCCATTGACAGCTGAGATCAGCTCCAGCACCCCTGCGTCCCTTAACTGGATAAGCAGGTTTACGGAAAATGGATGGATGGAAGATTGTAGGCCTTTTTTTTTTTTTTTTTTTTTTTAAGCAAAGTTAAAGTTGACATTTTAAAAGGCTGAGAAGCTGAAAAAAATGTGCCAAGTAGTATTCTTTCATTTTTCATGACATAAAAAAAAAATAAAAAGAAAGAAAAGGTATCGCTCATTTTGAATCACCCAATCATTTTTATTATTATTGATTTAAATAAACCTCCAAATTCCTGCACATCCTCATGCAACATTAATCCAGTTGAAACCAGGATCAAGGACCAGGTCTCTGGGAAATGTCCCGCGGCTGACCGGTGAGGTGAGGCCAGGGAGCACAACCTGGACAGAAGGTCCGGGGCTCGGAGCCACGGTCAGGAGCGTTAGATTTAATTACCAGGCACTGCCGGAGTCAGCTCCTCCTGAAGGACGGGGAGGGAGGGGCCCAGGAATGGGTGTAGGTGACTGCTCTGTAAATGAGAGGAGTGCTTCACTAGACAGCATGCAGAGGGTGTGTGTGTGTGTGTGTGTGTGTGTGTGTGTGGGGGGGGTGTTCGTCATCTGTGACCATTAGATGTGACGACGCTGCCAAACGGAGCGCGCCGCATCGATCTGGCAGACTCTGGCGCGCTGCGGGGCCCTACAGACGATCCGTGCCAAGATAACGGCGAAGTCACAGAGTCCTTGCCGCCCAGCTGTTGCCTGGCGAGGGGTGCAAAGGCGGGAGGCTAATGTTGGTTTATTTTTAGTGGGGATCGTTAATTACCGGGGGCGTGATTTGTGACGAGCAAGTCTCTTTTGACTTGTTCTTCAAAACTCAACTTTTTCCTGCTTTTTTTCGTCTTCATAACAGAATTATTGACAATTCACAATATGGAATATTACCTGAAGTGTATTGATTTAAAGAGTGTTTTTTTTTTCTCGACCTACTGTATAAGGAGATTTCCCCAGATACTATACTATGTATACTATTCAACTTTTACGACTTTTTTATGACATACTATACTTTAACATTCTACATTTTAACGTTAGTATGACATTCTATGATTTTTCTCCGATGTCCAATATTATGACTTTTCTTTATCATACTTTAATGGCATTTTTAAAACATTTAATTCAACCTTCTATACAATGAGTTATTTCCACATACTATGCTGACTGTTTTTGACATATACTAATGTACTACATTTTTATAACATACTATACTATGACTTTTTATGTTATGTTAAACTCTAACATTTTGACATTTTTATGGCATACTTAAGTATGCAGTTTGACCTTTTATGACATTAATTGTGAAATACTATGACTATGACTCTTTTATGACTTTATTTTTTCAACTGTGCTGTCTCTCCTGTTCCGATTAAATTACCAGGGATAGAGTTTCAGCTAATCATTATGGATTCATCTGTTGATTCTTTTTCTTGATTAATCAATTCGTCTTTAAGTCTAGTTCACTTTTCACTACAATGTGAACACATCTTAAAGCAAAGAGCCAAACTCTCGTACTAAATTCCTAGTTTAACTGTAACTTTTTTTAACTCAATGCAGTACAGATCAATGAATCAATACAACTCGAGCAGCTTTGCAGTACTGTAATCCATTTCAAATGAAGGGCAATAGAAGACATTTTAGAAAAAGGGAAAAAGAAATGCAATTAATTTAAATTTGATTGTTGAAAAATTCTTGAAATGTACTAAGTCTATGTTTCAGTAGCGTAAAATGTGGTTAAAGGGGAACTACACCTTATTTTCTAAATGCATACATGGTATTCCTATGAAAAGTCTAAATATATTAGTGAACGTGAACGACCTCCTTCCATGTCCATAAGTTTTAAACTCAGATTTGTGATGTCATCAAGTACAAAGTGTAGAACTGCTCCATAGACGATGGAATGGTAATGATGTTACAGATTTAACTGAGAGCACTCAGGGGGATTTTTTCATTGTGCATTTTCTGTTTCACAACTGACAAACAGTACACTACAATAAAGCTAATTTGGGTATAAACGGAAATAAACACAACATTCATTGTCCTTGGAGCGGCTCCAGACTTGTATACTTGATGACATCATGAGGTTGAGACTTACACTGGCTTTGAGAGGAGAGTAGCTCATGTTAACAAATATTGATTGATCATTCCTAGGCCATGCAAACAACATATTGGAATTCTTAATCCAAGTTGTGTTCCCCTTTAACGTTTTATGCCTAACAGCAATACTGCACAGTAAGATGTTGTATTTTGGATGATTAAACTTAAAACATTTTTTCTTTTCAACATATCGTGTCTGATGTCTTTTGTGTTAATGAGGTTTTTTTTAATTGAAAGTGAAATTGGAGAAAATAGTGGAAAATCTCAATCAGAGTTTCCCAGAGCTCAAAGTTTCATCTTCAATTGTCTTTTATTGTTTGACCAATCGTGCATAACTCTCCACATGCACTCTCCAATGATATCAAACACAAAGAACGATTACATTTTCCCTTTTGTGAATTTCTGTTCTTTTTACTTGACAAAAGATTACTTTGAATAATCGATTGTCTAAATGTCTGGTGATCACCAAATCCATGAATCTACTAATCAATTCGGCCCTAACAGTGAGTCTGTAGAGTTTGTTTCAGCACACAGTATCAATACTGTTGCAGTGATTTAACCTCTGACATCTGTACTATTGCTGCATACTTATTAATACTGTATGATATAATGAATCCCACATACTCAATCTGAATTTAATAGTAGATTTGGTGATCACTAATGTACTCTGTGATTGCAACTGCATTACCAACAATACAAACAATGAGCAGATATAATAACAAATTAATTTCTCTGATAATTGCTGCTAAGATCATGTTCCATGCAAATAGAAAATAAGCTGATTACTGCAACAGCATTCTTCATGGCACATCAACCAAAGTCCTAAATAAACTCCAATACATCCAGAACTCTGCTGCTCGTCTGCTCACCCACTCCCGCTCCCGTGATCACATCACCCCTGTTCTTCAGAATCTCCACTGGCTTCCCGTCCCACAACGGATCCAATACAAAGTCCTCACTCACAAAGCCCTCCATAATCAGGCCCCCCTCCTACCTCACCGACCTGCTCCATCACCACACTCCGTCCCGTCGGCTACGCTCCTCTGATGCCAACCTCCTATCTCCTATCAACCTCCTAGGGCGACAGAGCCTTCTCAATAGCTGCCCCCTCTCTCTGGAACTCTCTCCCCAAACACATCCGAGACTGCAATGATCTTTCAATGTTCAAATCAGAAATCAAAACTCACCTCTTCAAAACTGCTTTTAATGTCTGACTAATGCTGTGTGTTTTAAGTTTTAAGTTTTTAGTGTGTAGCTCTTAATGATGATTTTAAATGTCTGTAAAGCGTCTTTGAGTACTCTGAAAAGCGCTCTATAAATAAAATGTATTATTATTATTATTATTATTATTAAGCATTATCCATATCTAAACAGTCTAAAAGAGACAGCGGTCCTACAGTACTGGCGACTCTGCGGATATTCCAGCTCACGGTCGGGGCTGCAGCCCGCTGGACATCACCCTTCTGCAGCTGACATTCGATCACTGCAGAATTTTCTCCCCTCCTCCGGTCGAGTGGAGAATGATCTGATTATCGCTTGAGTGTGCATCTTTAAGAACGGCGCGGCGAAAATGGAATGGCAGTGGCGAGATGAGAGAAGTTAATGAAATGTACCTCAGGTTGAATACCTTGAGGGATAGGTCTGGAATTGGGCCTCTGATTAAAAATCACTCAGAAGGAGAAGTAATGCTGGGAGACGGGGGGGGGGTCAGGTCCGAAGACTCATTCAGCACTCCGCATTTCAGCCAAGAGCCGTCCGCAAGCATTTACCAACTCCTTTAAGAATTTAAAGGTATTATTATGTGATTATTAGGTATTAAAAAAACAGATTTGCAATTAAACACACTTTCAGAGACGCCTCCCCCACCCTCTAGAGGAAGCTTCCACTTTCCTGCTATGTTTATGAAAACGACGGTTAAATGTTAACAATGCCATAACGGCAGAAGTAGGTTAATAGAAAATAACCCAACAACTTCCTCCAAAGCAAAGTGGGGCTGAGGAAGTGTTCCACATTTCACGGGGAGCCTCAGCCGGGTCGATGTTAGAGGGAAAATGGAAAGGAGGGATTATGGTCGGCGGAGGGCACAGCAGGTAGGCTGGCCCATTTAAATAGGATTGATGACCTGCTGAATGTAGACCCGGCTCCAACCACATCCCGGCCCCCCCTTACTCCTCCTCACCGCCTCCCAATGGCGTGACAAAGGGTGAGGGTTTCGACCGACTCACCGGGGCCTCGGTGGAGGGGGGGGGGGCATGGTGTCACCAAAGCGAGGATGGATCGCCTGTCGCCACGATGGCTATCACTTGCGCTAACCCAGAAATGTCAGCGACAGTGATACGAATGCCTGCGGCGAGGCTGGCCGGGACAGGCCCAGTCACACCGCCAACAGAAGTTATTGCTTTGAACAAAATATTGAATTGATGTTCACTGTTCCATACCCCTCACATTTATCCATCAGTGCTTTAGGCCAGTGCAATCTGATGGAGGAGATCAGTTGCCTGATGTGTCAAATATGGGGTCTGCAGTGAGGGGGCGGAGCGTTGCCGGTTGCCGCAGGAGATTGATTATCGCCTGTTTCACGATAACAGAGAAGCAGGTCTGTCAAAATAGAAGGACAGGCCCTTTCACTGATTGTGGAAGTATAAATCCTAAGCAGATAGGGAGGCTGCACGCCATGCTGCTAGATGCAAGCAAACGCCATCAATCAGCGGCGCGGCCTTGTCGCAGAGGGCATCTATGACGCTGCCTTTTTGGCCTTGCGGTCGCCGGCGCAGAGTTGATGGCACTCTCTCTCTTACCCTGTCTGGTGGTCTTGAAGTTGAAAGACTGGAAACCCCCGGTGAGCGCGGAGGAGTCGATGACATCCACGCCGTACTCGCTGTGGTTCTTCCTGTACAGCATGACGGCCACCACGAGGATCGCCACGGCGATGATGCCGGCTCCCAGGCCCGAGTACAGAGCTACGTCGTTGGAGCTGTCCATACCTAAAGCAACGAGACACAAAAGAAAGGAGAGCTACCGTAAATTCTCCTATGAAAGAGGGTAGTTTCACTTGTAGCATAGCGGCATAACAGCACACATGGTAAAAACTGTTCATAATGACCATTTCCATAGCATGACTTCAACACAAATCGCAAATCATACTTAACTCCAGTCATTTCTTCTTTGCCCTACTCCTGATTAGAGATAAAGGGGAACACAACAAAGTCTGTTTACAAGGGTTGGGGAGTGCTGCTGTGCATATGAAAACAGGTTTTATGAAGTCTGTGGTGGCTCAAGAGATGACTGAGCAAAGTCTGATAAATTACCTCCTGACTAAGTCTGAAAATGAAAACTAATCTTAGCAGTGCAGAGTGAGCTTAGCAGACCTCTGTAGCTCACTCCTCACCTCTGCTTGACACTAGCGACTCAATGCTTCATGAGCCGCCGCTAGGAAGAAGAGTGTGTGTCTATTATTAGTAGCATATTAAGACAGCATATTAGGGCCGTTGTAGGTAAACAGAAATAATTATGTACCTGGGGGGAAGGGATAATATTGGTGAATATCTGTATATTACCCCCCAATGAGCCTTATAGTCATCATAACATATAGAGGAATGGCTTCAAGATGTTTAAAGTGAAAATTGTTGCGGGAAAGAATGTTATTCATGGAATGTAAACAACTTTAAGGGAAAAAAGGCAAAGTGGAACGACTGACTTTTGACTCTTGCAGCTGATGGAATTAGTGCTGTAGAAATATATAATAGAAATAAAGTGCCTCGCTCTCTCTGCCACTGAAGTGAATAAAAACACCACATCACTATTACTTTGGTAAGTTAAAGTTTTCTTCCATTTTTACTGTGATGAAGGCAGTATTGCCAATAAAGTGTTCCATATAAAAGAGCCTTATCTTTGTTGTATTAATAAAGACCCAGTGAGGAGGAGATGGAAGAAAATAAGGGGAAGACAATACTGTTCTGATGTAGACATTCAAGGTCAAATACAAGCGGGAGTTACAAAGCCTTAGTCTGGCTTCAGGATGGAAATGAAACAAGTAGAATGGAAAGTGGTAAGATGGAGCGGACCATCTGTCTCATCTCTTTATGCTACATTATGCACCAAAGATAGGCGTAAAGGAACATGTCCGGCTGTTACTCTAAACTGTTACACATTCACATTCAAGCTGCTAACATGGAGGTCCATTAGCATAACTGCCTTTAGACCCACCGGTCTATATCCAATAGCTGCGATGGATTTCTCACAGTGTGGATGGTCAAAGCCCATGCGGTGCAGCCGGTGGTCACCAGTTGTAGCGAGGACGAATCAGAGGAAAAATTAATTTAGGGTATTCCTACCAGGGTGATCACCAGCCACATATCAACTTAATGCCCTTCTCATTCAATCATCAGAGCTTTCCTTAAAGCATGCAGTAGGCACGACTTTTACATTAACGTAGCCCGGTAATGAAAGCGCTCAAGCGAGCACCTGACAATCACTTAGCCGGGGCCAACTCCAGCAAGTGATTGAAAGCCGCCACAGGAAGGTGGGGACGGCGCTGTAAATTGGTCAAATTAGCTCGTTTGCAGTGATTACAGCCCATTAATCCTCCACAACGTAGCACATGTTCACTTGTCACAACTAATATATCTCCCAGGTTTGAAAGTAAAAGAAGCAAAGCTGCTATGTCGCGCTTGTCATAAAAGTGGGACAGCCAATAATGACATGCATGCGTAATGAGCACATCTTGCAGGGTTAAAAACAGGAGCTGCTCAGGTCAGAGTGAATTTAGGGGGGGGAGGGGGGTATTTCATAATGCTTCTGTTTCCTGAGTATGCACTGAGAGGAATGCAAACAACTGTCACTTCTTTAAATTTAGAATAGATCATCTCCTTCCCCCAGAATTCAGGGCTTTACATGTAAGTGGCAGTCGTGGGGGCCCGGTAGTCGAAGATGAAAGAAATCCACAGAGGAAGACTCACTTTGAGGTTTAACATCATGTAGCAGCTTTCGATCTGCAAAGACAGAGAGATAGAGTGAGACAAAGAGGAGAGAAAGTGGTGATTAAAGTCCGAGCCTCTGTGAAGTGACTAACAAGTGTGGTCTCAGATCCGACGCCCTGAGCAGTGAGAAGCTCTTCTGCTGACTGTGCTCATTGACGATATATATACTGCAGCCGATAATGGCCAGGCAGGCATCATTACTGTCTTCATATCCCCATAGATAAAGGTAGTGAGGTGCAAACTGTTCAAAGGCCTGGAAATACCTCTGAGTGGGCTAATGATCTCCTCACAAAAGTCCAAAACACACGATTGATTTCTTTAAGACGGATTTCAATCCCACACCTTTCTACAAGACTTTATTTTAATGTGTATTAAGGAAACCAAAATTAACATTAATAACATTTGAAAATGTTTGTATGGCTGAACAATTTGGGGAAACTTTTTTTGTAGTTGTTTGTCTGACCAGTATATGGACTGCCATCGAAATTGTGGTTATTTTCTATAACTTAAACCTCTTGTATTGGGGTTAGGGTTAATACTAAAAAACATAACTTTGTGCCTACCTTAATAAATTAATTATAACAAACAAGCATATTTTTCAAATCTAACTTGATTATATTGTACATTTCTGCAAACCACGGGATACCTTGCATGTCAATGTTTCTGAACATGTGTCAAATAAGCCTCGTATCAAACTTGCATAAACGCACAATGCCAGTGGATTAACGCTGTGAAACGATTGGTTATGTTCAAGCAACAAAACTACTTAAGGTTAGAAAAAAGATTTTGTGTAACACTGATAATGTGTAAGGGTAAGAACGCAACTAGTGGAAATAAATACCAACGGCCCTCAGCTAACTCTCTCACGTAACGTTATTTAACAAGCGCAAAGTCGACGTTGAAATTTTACACGGGACACGAACAACTGACTCCTGGGTTAAAATCCTCTGTTTGTTTGTCCCATCTACGTCAAACACTCCCATTCATACTTAGCGGTCCTTTTTCTCTTGTTATACATTATTATACAATCAATATACTACTTCACTTGCTCTGTGCGTCGCTTGTTTTACTACGTCACTTGCTCTTACCTAGTGACATTCAAAGTATCACTGATTTGCAGAAACTTAAATTGCCAACATTTGTTTTCCCAGTGACTGTGCTGTTTAATCAGTTGAATTGATTTGGTATCTTCCAAACAGTCAAAATAAGATGTCCAATGATGGCTATAATGACAAACTGCCGCTAGGTCGAGTCTTACAATGTTAAGCTGTCTGACTGATAACTCTCAATGTGAGCAGCGCTACATTCAAGCTGCCAAGCTAACCTTCTGTTATGTTCAGGCTACGACAAGATTCAAAACGGTCATTTCGTCTAATGCAAAGAAACACCAATGTGTGTAAAAACTTGTTTGCGTAAATGAGGAAACTTTAGCGACTTTTGCCGTTTCCATTCAGCTTTTCTAAAGCGATACTTGGAAATACACATAAAAATATGTGCTAAACGCGGCTACTGACAGGACAAGCTAGTTCACAGATTCAGAGCCTTTTGGTGATAAGTGTAAAGCTATAAACAATATGCTGTGCTTTAAAGCTGAAAATAAAATTATGCCCCTTGTGATTTGATGATTGCACTCCTTCAAACTCCTTCACTTTTGAAATCAAAATTAAATGGTTCAGCCCGATTCTGTAACCATTATTCATACTAGTGCTGACACCACTGAGTGAAACATTCAGCATTGCATGTGTATGATCCAAACAGTGCAATGACATTTCATTCCAAACGTCAGGCGTCATTCAAGAGTGAACGTCTGCACTTCTTACCCTGTGACGGATTCAGTATGACATCCAATATGTGAAGTGAGCAGCACACAGGAGAAAGAGCGCTGACATTATCATGCACTGGGCATGTGTGTCAATCCACAGTGGGACTCTTTCCAACACGCACCTCCTGTTCAAACATGCTTGTGATGATTTGCCATGTTAGTGTGAGCGTATATGTGATCGTGAGATGATAATGATAGGAAAATGATGAGAACGATGATGATGATGATGATGATGAAGCCCAGCAGGGGTAAAGGCCTTACTCTGGGTACACAGTCCATCTGTGCAGTTCTCGGTGGCCTCGCCGTTGCCTTCGCACATCCTGCCTCGGTGTCTGGGTGCTGGGGAGTTGCATTCCCTGCCCCGCTGCTTCTCGCACTGGCTGCTGCATACGGTCCATTCGCTCCACTCGTCCCAGCCTCCATCAACTGCAGTGTGAGGATATGTGCAAATGTGGACAAGGAGATTAGCAGATACACAGCATGTGTCTGCAAACACACCAGAAAGAAAGATAAGAAGACATATTTGAGGAGGCCTGCAAAAGCCAGCTAAGCTAAAATGCAAGCTAAAGTAAGATAAAAAAACATGACAGTTTTATTAACATTCATATGAGATATTTTCTTTGGACATTTTTCGCCTATTCGACAGAGGACAGGGCAGAAATGGGGGAGAGATGGTAACAAAGGTCCCACGGCCAAAATCTAACCCAGGATGTTGCGGTTATGGCATGCACTGTAACCAGGCACCAAGGTGCTACCATCTTATATATCTTAGAGCAGTGGTTCTCAACCTTTTTTCAGTGATGTACCCCCTGTGAAATATTTTTTCAGCCAAGTACCCCCTAACCAGCGCAAAGCATTTTAGGTTGAAAAAAAGATGTAATACACAGCGCTCTGCCATCAGTGTCTGATTTTGTTAAACACTGAAAATTGCATTGTTGCATTGAATTCAGTTGATGAATTTACACTTATATTTTATTGAATATTTATTAAATAACTATTTTTAAAGGATTTTTGAAAGGATGCTAATTTTAAATATATTTTTAAAAAATCTCACGTACCCCCTGGAGTGCCTTCACGTACACCCAAGGGTACACGTACCCCCATTTGAGAACCACTGTCTTAGAGGGTGTCGAAGAAAAGTTTCTTTCAGGTCCAATTCTGTGATGAGCTCTATTCACTGTGCAGTGGAGACAGAACTCCACAACAAGGTTGTTGAATTCTCTCTAACTACAGTTCTGGTAAAGATTATATACAAGGTTACAGGAAACAACAGTCAAACAAATGGTGTGGGTTGGGCTAAGCTTCTCAGGAAGGACAAAGGACCTTTGATCAATCAGCACCCAAGATATGTATTCATTGTCAGTTCAGAGAGTTGGGTCTGAGAACCCAACTCACAAGTCTGTAGTAGTGGACTTACATAGGCTCAATACACGTCTGTTCTACAGGAAGAAAAAGGTGATTAATACTTTAAGGTGTGACCTCCTAAAGGAGCTGAGCGCTCTTCACATTACACCAAAAGGTTTTACTAACAAAGGTTTGTTAATTAAAGTAAAATAGTTTCTGTCTGGACAGAGGTTACTGTTACAGACAGAATGGGCAGGAATACAAAGGCAATATAAAAGAATACAGTTAATACAACTTAAAGATATAAGATTTTCTTCTGACGATTTCAAATGGCTTCGTATCGTTGCAAGGTGCAAATAAACAATGGTTGGCTTTCCTCCTTTTGCAGTTGCCCGGAGCTCCATGCTTATTTTAGGTTCTTCACCGTATAAGTTTGCCCCATCCCATAACTAGTACGAGTGGGAGAATTTTGAATACATCACAGAGCGTAAACTTTTCAGAATTTGGAGCGTCACCTTATCTCCTGCTCCATCCCGCTCCAATTTTGCTCTTGTACCCACAGCTCACACCATGAGTTCAGAGCATGCTGGAGCCCGACCCAGAATATCGTTAACATTTGAGTTCTATATCAAATTCAAATGTTGCCATCGCTATTTATTGTTGTTAGAAATTATATTTCTGTGTAGATGCAGATCAGGACCATTAGTGTTATACTTTTTGTAGAATCAGATTCCAGTGGTGGGTGTGTAGTTTCCGACTTGTGTGATCCAAATATTTCAAATATTTCCAGTAAAAATGTTCGATCCATATTTGCTGGTCTAAAAAAATTCCCTTTTTATGTGCCATATCATCGAAAAGTTACCAGTTTGATGCTTCTCATGCTTAGCTCATCTGTAAAATAGAGGCAGAATAACCAAAAAAGATATCAAAAAATTACCAAAATAACGTTTACTGCCCCGTTTGCCGCACACACAAGGAGGCACTCACTGACAAGTTCATATTCATTAGAGAAACTTGATTTAACAAAGTAAAAAACAATTAATTGTTTGATTAATTACTTTATTCGCAAATGCTTTTTTTGTATGATGTCATAATAAAATATGACATTTAAATCTATATTCAAAAACCCTCAGGAGGAATTTGGGATTTAAGCACATTTCCCAAAATATCAAAATATAATTTTGAAATAAAGCTATTCATGTCCAAATTACAAATAAAGAACAGACCGTATTATCCGTTGTGTAACTGTAGACATGTCATATCGTATGTATATCGTATGTATATGTATTTACACACATTAAACACTTAAATGTTTCCTTAATGGGCAAACCCCCAGTATGACACAGAATATACGCCTGATGTGGTGACACAGTTAGGGAGCCATTTCCTCCCCATTAACCCCCGAGCCCGGTTATATAATTGGATTTGATGCAAGTCTCTGAAACCAAGACAGCTTGATGCATGCTAATAGCTGGGATTCCTCCACCATGCTGTCATCTGATCAAGAAAGAGCTTCTCATGCTCAGCTTGACAAATATTGGAGGACCATATGGCGCCTGAAGATTTTTTTGGCAGCAGCTGCGATGCCCATAACAACGCAGCCTGGTGGGCAGACGAGAAAGTCATTTTCATTTGTGATGTTCCACAGGCCTACTACCTACACTCTGCATTGGTTTGTGGTTTATTCTCAGCTACTTGGAATGCAAATGATGTGTTGCAGGGAGAGTGCTGAGTGCTCCTGAGTTTGACCGCAGTAGCTGGTGAGTGTGTGCATATTGTTTCTCCTGACAGTTCCCCATGACTTGTTGCTCTGATTCTGTTGAATGAGCTCATCTGCCTACTGGTAAACAATAGATAAAGTCTGACAAACTGTTGTGACTGCAAAACTCTGAATCACTTTTCACACCTTGGGGATACTTTCCAAAATCCAAGCTTCCTCTTTTTTTTTGGTTTCCGCTGCTTACTGCATTCTTCATGTCTAGTTTCTTGAATTGGCTAGTCACCAGATCCTCATTAATTTGTTTTGGTGACATTTTTGCAGCTATAAGCAGACAATACTTTGTGATTATTATGCCCTTTTTTTTTCTGGTTTATTTATTTTCTTAAAAAAACCAAACATCTGTGTTGAAGAAAAGGCAAATGTTAATCATGAACTCCCTAAAGGTTTAGCCCTTGTATTGTACCTGTTAGAATGTCTTGGCCTCAAGCCATTGCAGCAGTGATAGACTGTACTTACTCACATCCAATGTCTGTTTCATCCATGGATGTTTAAAGAGGACTGGACACTGCATTTGAGGCAGGGCCCAGTCCATTCCTAGAAAAGTTGCTAAGTGGTGCATGACAAATAAAAAAAGTTGACATCTGTGTCTAAAATATTCCTGATCTTCCCCATTCATAAGGGCCATGAAGCAAGCATAGCAGTGTTTCATTTAAACCCCACCTCCAACCTCTTGGGTTCTTTCAGATGAACAGAGGATAAAAGTAATTTAATGTAAGTAACCTACGTACAGAAGTCTCGTAACAACCGTCCTTATTATAATTACTTGGATTTTTTTGGCGGGCCTGAATTAATTGCTCCATGATGCATGAGAAACATCCTTAGCATAACCCCTCCTACGAAAACAGATATTTCAGCCAGGTAACGGCTGTTTGTTCCCCATGTGGAACCAGAAGTTGATTTAGTTCTTATTTGAACCCAAATGACAATCTTTTCCTAAACCTCACTAAGTAGTTTTGTGGCCTTAACTTACTAAGTATTTCGTGATCAATTCCTAAACCTAACTAAGTAGGTTTATTGCCTAAACCTAACCAAGTATGTCACCATCTTTTTCTAACCCTAACTAAGTAGTGTTGTTGCCTGAACCTAACTGAGTCTTCTTTAAAGAGGAAATTTTATCTTAAAAAAAGAGATGTATGCATGTTGTTTACTTTCGTACGAAAATGTAACTTTTCGTAAAATATCCTACCAGATTTTTGGGAGGATACGTTGCACAAATACACCATGGGACAATACGATCTGCATTGACTTAGCTCTAATCACCTGTTTCCTCCTAGCACTTCACCCTCCACCTGAGTTTCATTTCTATCAGTATTGTCTTCTCTCTTTGCCGTTTTGTGGCCTCGTCATGGTGCAGACTCTGACCTCATCGGTCCTCCCTGCTCTCCCTGCACTCAGACCATCATTAAGGCAAAGCTCTAGGCTGGCTTGTCAGAACTGGACAGGCTTGTCAGTCAGCAGCTCAGACAGCTGGGTTCATTGCATCCCATGCTTCACTCCTGTCTGCATCTCCTTCCTCCCACATAGACAAGGATAGGCCCTGATAACAGGACGACACCCGTCTGCTGCAGTCATTCTGTGAGGCCCTGGTGGTGGCACCAGTCTGTTTATCTCTGCCGGAAATTCTTATTTTCATGTGAACTCCACAGTTCAAACATAACCCACCATTCCCCAACCCTTAAGGCTGCTTCTAAGGTTGACAGCTTTAATTGGCAGTAAGAGGCAGATAGTTGAAAAACTTCGATACTCATACATCAGTCAGTGTCTGGAGATTCCATTTTTTGTTTCAGACCACAAGCCAGAAAGGGAGTTTTTGAAAGGCAGACGTTACAGCTCCCTCAAAAAAACCAAAATCTGAGTCATTGTTATTGATCACTCAACTCATCAGACTTATTTCTGCACAGAAACCCAAGGAGGCTGACAGTGTAATTTTCTTATAAAAAGATTCATGTCACTGGCGATTTTAACTAGAAACTGTGTGTGTGCGCATAAATATGAATTGTGGGTGTACAGTTAGATGAGCTAAATATAACACAATGACACTCATTCACCTTTATTGATTAAAGAAATGAAAGTTATGGTTTGGCACTAAATCTGGGACTTATTATTTAAGTGAATCATGGGATGGTATGCTAAAATTATTGCTAAAGCTGGTAGACCCTAAGATTGACGAGGATGTGGATGTGTTTTCACAATGAAAAGAGGCTGGAAATTTGACATTGTTTAATAAAAAGAACCCACTGTGTCAGCAATATAGCACATAATTTTAAATAACTTAACGGGAATACATTGTGGTTTATGAGTTTTATGACTATTCGATGAAAGATGACTTTGAATAGAATACTGGTTTTGGATAACTGACTCAATGGCTGCCTATTGGATAAAAAGCCTCGGCATTCTTTAAAAAATGTAAGTGGAGTTTTTCTTGAAGACAAAGTCTTATCAAAACTCTCTGTATGTGTCTTTTGTGCCCACACACATGTTGAATGCATTTCAATCCTCATTAATCATTTACAAAGCCTAGGTTCTACATGTGAAATTCAGAGCATTAATATAGCATCTAACCACCATTTGCTGTGATGATATAGTGGAGTAATGTCTGCCTGAGCTTCTCTGTTCTTTTATTGACAAAGCCAGGCTGCACGTACACGTTAGCTCATGTGATCCCCTATGTGTTGCCCCAAATGCTGTCTAGTGGCCGCCACTCTGCACTGCACTCATGTGGCGTCATCAGCTAGCTGATAGCCGCCAGATGTGGCAACTCATAATGTAAAAACTATGCATATTGTAATTACTGTGCGTAATGTAATCTTTTAGAATGAATAAAATATTATAATTTAATAATCAGCACATGGTGTAATAATGTATTACATGATGGGAAAAAAATATTATATTAAAGTAAACAAGAAAAAGTTGAATGATGAATATAAATAAGAGTACTCATAGGATACCTTCTAGTTTTACATGACACAAGTGGAGTCTTTAATATGAAGCAACGGACTTTGACATATTCATAAATCTCCAGTGACCTCGACAAAGGGGAACCTTGAAGGAGTTGATGCTTGCTGTAATATAGTGGGAGATTCTTAGCATCAGAAATAATTGTTCCATACATAATTTCCCCAATTACTTGAATGTGTCATTTAATCGGTCTCAAAACCTGCAGAAATAAAAAACTAAATTTGCTTGAAAGCTTGGCGCTCTATGTGATCATTTGCACAAATAGCAAATAATTACATATTCATAGTCATTTCTGGGTATTGGGACTCATTTCTGCAGAACTCAATTAAACAACTTTTATAGAGCACATGGTTGCGAGATACCAGCCTTATTCTCTGCCTCTTGTTGGCACATTGCTGGGAATATTTTTAGCACAATACTGCAACTGATTGTTGATCGTGCACGTCTACATCAGGGGCCTGCTCATCAGAACATGGCAATAGAAAATAATAAATGGCCTTTTTAACTTAATTTACAAAATGTTACATACTATAGTGCAACCATTCTTTACTTGACTTCCATACAAATATCTCTCATTCTGTTCTGTTGCAATTAAACTAAACCCCACTGTCTGTCCCCATCTGCACCTTGGCAGTCTGAAGCCTCGCAGACTGAACAAATTGGAACGTTGGACGACCTGGGCGCCTCCTGAACCAGCTTTCATGCTTCTAAGCTCTTTGGGAAAACATGACAATATGTGAAGCAGTGTGTGTGCAACAACGCACCGGGGACTGACAGGTCTACATGGAGCCAAACATCTGCACAGAGGTGACAGGGCATGTCACTTTAACATATGTTCACTTCACACATGTTGATAATGCGTATAGACATGTAGAGCAGTGTGCACTCAAGCTGGAAACTATATTTGGTAATGTGAAAGACTGCTAAATACAACGTCTACCACTTCCCTCCTCTGTTTCACCTTCTAGTCTGACACCTGCCAGGCCTGAGCATCTGTATTCTCCCGCAACACTACAATTAGCCATATTTCTAAATGAGATTTTTTAAACCAATTTTTTTATAACAATGAACTTCACCGGAAGAAAATATGTTCGCACTAGATTATAAGGCAAGGTACATTTTTTATTTCAAACATGAGTGAGACATATATATATGAATTTGAAAAGTAACATAAATCATTACTGCCTCATTGGGCCACTGTTTTTTTTGCACTAGATTAACCTTTCTGTCTGGCATAACTCAACAGAGAAAAGGTTCAAAGCTGACAAAAAGTTTACATTTAATCTAACTGTTACAATGTCTCTCTTTAAATTATTTATAAGCAAAACAGCTTCTTTTTAAAGACCTTTATTGGTTCCTTTTATTGGTTCCAATAGGCTCCTATTCTCTTCCCTCTAAAAAAAGATCTCTCGCAACTGAACATCCACAGCAGAGAAAATGTCTTTGTTTCTGTCAGATAGGACCCATTTACTTTATATGTGGGACATTTCTGATTTTGTCCTGCTAGTTTCCTGCTTCTTTCGCAGATTTAAGATTTAGGTCTACGTACATGTTTTAGGCCTAAATCCTCTTCATTAATGTAGAGAGCTAAATCTAAAGAAAGATTATTTACTTTAATTTACAACTAATTAGCAAAAACATTTTGTAAGGAGCATATACTTTCATTAACATAAGGAGTTATGTGTATGTTGAACATATCTGAAAATTTGGAGTGTATACATTTAGAATGCAGGGTTGCCTTACATCACCTAGCTTGAATTGCAAGCTACATATGAGGCAAGAGGACATTTGTGGTCATTTTTAGCCACAATAGCAAAGTGACACCAGCAAAGGCAAAGATGGTCAGTCCTCTACTTTGATCCAGAATGAAATATCCACCAAAGCGTTTATCCTCTGACTCATTTGTATTACCTTTGACTATCGTGGATAACCAGACCAATACTACTATATCAGTGTCTGCCCTTAAGAAATGCAGAACTGCAGAATGGGCCGGTAAGTCGATGGGCCTGAATGTATACACAACTCACACTCCCATATAACCCTTACGTCTGTGAGGAACCCTCTAGTCGGCTCGCCCCCCCCCCCGAATCACACAGCAGTCTGAGTCATATCGTCTCTCCCACGGCTGCTTCCTCCTTAATATTACCTCCCATTCAGTTCAGTCCTCTCTCTAGCTCGATCCGAACCGTGGTACAGGAACGTTGTCAGGTCACCACTCTGTCCCTAGCAATCCGTATAATTGGTTTTCTGTAATGCTAAAGAGGCAGGGACTTGAGTTCATCCGAGGCCCCCTGTGTATCAGCAGCAGATGAATGTCTGACAAGTTAATGTGGGTGGCATGCTGTGATAGTGCAACGTGTGCTGAAAAAAGATCTGCCAATACCTCTGAAAACAAATGGTGAAAGGAAAAACTGTGCTCGAAGCATAAATAATTACAAGCCTGTCATCTACAAATATCATAGGTTAATGAAATGTGAACAATTACATGTTTGGCAGCCTGTCACAATCGTCAGCTTAATCATTCTGAGTCACTTATTTGACAGCTCTAGAGAAAAAAACAACTTCTGAATCTGCACCACTCCATGAAGTTGTACTTGAGTGTTATTAAGTGAAACTGACTTGGGCAGAGTGCGTTGCAGGTGATCTTCTGCACGGACATGCCCTCGCAGAAAGCCCCGCCGTTGAGAGGCGCTGGGTTAGTACAGGTTCGAGATCGCTTCTGGACACCCCGCCCACACGGCACATTGCAGGGCGACCACTCCGTCCACAGGGACCAGCCGCCGTTCACTGGAGGGGGGAGTTCAACAAAGTTAGAGAGTGAGAAGAGGTGTAGTGAGGGCGCAAAACAGACACATTTTTTACTTTTTCCAAAAGTCTGGCATAGTTAAATACTCGAACAAGAGCCGGGGTATATTAATAATGATTATGCAGTCCCCGAGGCACTGCAGGGCAACAATGCATAACGGCTGGAGCTGATTGAGCACAGCGCATTCATTGTGCTGGATATACAGCTCCGTCTTTATTAATTGGCAATCCAATGTTTCCTGCTCTTGGATTAAGATAGAGACGTAGAACTGTACCAGAGCAAAGAAAGCAGCCCTTAAACCGAACTGCCATTTCTAAAGGCGACATTGACTCATACCGGCCGACAGGTTGGAGGCGACCACTTAGTGCTCTGACTGAAGCAGTTTACTCTATGATCTCCCCCTCTAACGCGGGCGGAAGCTGAATGTTCAGCAGCACCATCAAAGCTGGTGAACCTGCATCGCTGGAAGGGCCTCTGGCAAATAAATACTTAATAGGCAACACTCCTTTTAAATGAGATTAAGACACAGTGGCTTATTTCCCTCCATAAAGTACACATTGATTTTAAATGAGAGGCAGTAAATTGAGTCTTTGAATAATACATTCATGGAAATAAAGAGGAAACATCGCTCCTCGTTGGAGACGCAGAGATGGGTGTCTTAATCACTTGTGTAGGGTTGAAGGAAACAAAACAAATTGATCTGAAGTGGTGTGTAAACAGCATGCCCGAATGCCGGGAATAAGAGCAGCTGGGAGGACCGGCGTACCAAAGACTATCACAGTGGCCGTGGTGCTGCGTCTCTTAGCCACGATGTTGCTGGCCAGACAGGTGTAGTTGCCCGAGTCGGACAGTCGCGCCTCGTTGATGATGAGGTTGTGGTCCGCCCGGGTGTCGATGTTGTCGTCGGTCATGGAACTCAGCAGTTCTTCGTTTTTCAGCCATTCCACCTGTACAAAGAAAAAGGACATTTAGAGATATGACTTTTCCGAAATGAATCAATAATTAACCGTTAGGCTACGATCACACCAAGTTCATCCTGATTAAATGCAGCGTATATCAGCCTTTGGTCTGTATTTGTGGTATTCAGGACATTAGGACCAAACCTTTTCTCAGGCATAGAGAAAAATGGTCTGTTGTGATATGGTGTAAACAAAAGTTACAAACTCATTTTCTCATAAAGAATAACTATAATGCAGAACATTATGTGATGTAAAACAAGTATAATAAGACAAGGATCCCACTCAGAAACATTACCATCAGCCCGAGAGACTGGTAGGTTTAATTTCACTTCAGAAGAGAACAGTTTGTTGGGTGACCTAGTTGAATTTTTTTTACTGTCTTATCTACGAGGATATTAAGGATGGACTCTTTATTGGATTTCTTTTGGCTGGATGACTATGAAAAACTTGAGTTGTGCTTCTGGAAAGGAACCTTTTTTATGGCAGATTTTGTTTGCCAGGTCTTGGAGAGAAGGCAGAATATTTAGTTTAAGACCGTGCGGTGAGGCCTATAATTTTGTAATTTAATGAAACTTAATGAAATGTTTGTCTACTGCATCATCATCAACATCTACTGGCATAGTACAAGGAAGGAAGTGGTAAGAAATAAAGCTTGTATCGTGGGAAAGCAATGGCTTTGCTGGCGACTAGCTTCTAGCGCTGCGTATCTGTGTGATCGGGGCCTTAAACGATATTTGTGTTCTTTACAACTTGGGCCTTATGTTTGTACTTTTGGCCATCATTTATGACCCTGAAATCAGGGAACAATGTGACATTACTACAGCGAAGCTTGACAGGATGAGAAACAGATGATGAGACGGTTGTAAAGCCGAAAGCCATTGGGTTTACTACTCCCTGAGATAACCCCAATGACATCACCGGGGTTATCTCACAGGTCACAGGTGAAACGTGTGAAGTGTATCCACAATAATTCAACTTTATGTTCTCAATATATACTCTCTAAAGCCCCTTTGGGACAACATTTATTCCTTAAGGGGAGGCGGGGTGATTCTGACATGACTCGCACCTACAAGTGATTTAAATCCTGTCTAGGCTCGTATGTGGGTAGCTTTTCACCCCCATCCAAGTAAAATTGAACTTACCGACAGTTTTTAGCCAAACTGACATCATTGATCTTAAAGTGGAGGAGATGTCTGTTTAATCAGCTCAGTGTGAAATTGGATTTTTGTACAAAGTCACAAATATTGTCTTATTGAATAATAGGAACATGTGACAGCCAACATGTAGGCCTGATGAAAGTTCATCAACTGGACTATTGTAATGTCAGCTACAGGTCTGTACTGGTATTCTCTTTTGCGATTATCCTACTGAATGTCCATGTCTATTAAAGACAACATCCTGCAAATGCATGATGAGTAAAATGGATGAACCTGGAATGACTTAAATTACAGAGTTTAATTACAGAGGAGCGCAGTGAATATTTCATGCCCCACCTCCCCATGTTAACTTCAAGTTCAATTTTCATACTTGGCACAACACCATGAATATATTTTAGGGTCAATACTTTCTCACTCCCAATTCATTAAATAAGGCAGCTTGGTCAGTGGCCCTTTCGCTTCAAACTAATACTCTACATGCATGCACTGTCTTTACAAACAGGAAACAACTTGGTTAGGATAAGGAAAAGATTGTGATTTGGGTTAAAATAAGTTATTCTATAAAGTACTTGAGTAAACTACGTTACCTATGCAATCTAAGTTTATCATGTAACTCAACATTATGTCTGCTCAACGTTACATATCTTAACTTACATATCTTATTTTAAAATAAGTCAACCTTGACTTTTGGTTTCACACGGAAAAAGAACCTTGGTCTCGTGGATGAAAGTCCTGTGTTTTTTTAACCATCCATCCAAGCCAACCTCCTCCCTCCCATGTAGAGCACAATGACAGCATATAAGAAGTGGACGTTGTCGTCTTGACGTCACATGACGTCCCCAATTGGTTTGTGGACTGTTGTCAGGAAGCCTGTTTGCCTTCTTGGACTTTGCAACCAGTAAACGTAAGCGAACATATTTTGGGTTAAAGAAGCTGTAAACAGCTCTGGTTGAGACCAGATCATAAGGTAGCCCCGTCCTAAAGAATAACCTGCTTTATGGTCTATTCGACTCTAAATAATAGATGTTCATAATTTACTAAATGAACATCATGCTGTATTGAAGAAGACTTGAAACTAAAGATTGAGACCATACACTCATGTTTACAATGTTTACTGAGGGAATAAATCAAGAGAGAAGTAAAGTTAATTTGCTCTTGGACATCCATACAATCGTTCTGCTTTTTGCAACCAGAAAGTCAAAAAGGTTAAAGGCCCTTCAGCATTGACTTCACTCTTCAGAGGTTGCTGCCTGGTAGAGCCTCATAGTTTGACACTGACCAAGCTGCTCTATTTGACAACTAGGAAGTGACAACACCAAACGATCAGTCCCACGGACTATTTGACTGGCTTCACCCTTTCGGCCCAAGGACGTCACAACAACCAATTGTAAGGTCAGCCAAACTGACAAAGACAAATTGGGTAGTGAAGCTACTGGGAGCGGAAAACAATGCTGGAAATCCACTGATCTTCGGCTTGACTTTGTTTAGTCACTGTAACTGCTACATTGGCTCAACTTCATCAACATTGTCATCGCAGTGCGCAGGTTTTGGTTGCTTAGAACCCCGTCCCCCCAGCACCTTGGATAAAAGGATGAAAGTGGCACGGCTGGCATTTTCCACGTGTTTTTGGGCAGAACATGTGAAAAGCCAAGTCAAAGTAAGCACTATAACCTATTAATTAGCGACAGAGAGAAAAAGTAATTATGTATTACAAACTTAGTGACGCTTTACTGCTTCTACCCTAGTAAGGGCGCTGCATCGCTGCGTTTGCAAATTACATTCGTAGTGTGGCAGAATGGGCCGGGCTGATGGATTTATGGAAGGAAGCGCACGGGCAACCTTTATAATAAACAACACTCCGGCTGGATGCAAATAGGAAGCGCCTTTGGGCACACAAACACTGGGTAAATAGAAATGACACACAGACCCCGAGGGATGATGGATTGCAGGTATATATTGACACGAATAAAAATGATAATGAACATCATAACACAGTAATCACTTCTCCCGGTCTGTATTTTTTCCACGCCTATTGGAGTCAATTGTACCACTGTAAGCAGGAATGGGAATTTGGGTTTTTTTCGGAGGGGAGTACAGTGAAGTTATGGCGGAAGAAGCCTCTGTTTCCTAATTTGCCTTGAAGAAAAACTTGGAAGGCCATCTTCAGACGCTTCCAAATTCTTCTCCACAATTAAAAGACCGCCTTCAGCGCAGGTTTTCTATCAAAAGGTAAAGAGCTTAGCATCGTTGATAGATAAGAAAACAGGGGAGACGAAGGACTGGGGGACGGAGTCTAATTTCTCATCATTAAAGTCATCTGTCACTGAAGTGGTGGCACCAGCCCCCCCACCCCTCCAAGTCTTTATGTATGTATTTCAATTCTAGCCCGAGAAAATGTGTGACTTGAAAGAGGCAATTAACGAGTGGACCTCGCAGCGTTCGGGTCCATGCCGCACATTATCTGTCTGCCGCTAACGGCCTCGTAGGTAATGATGAAGAGATTTTCGCCGAGCAGAAGCGAAGAGAGACAGAGAGGAAGGAAGAAAAAAAGTGAAGGGACAAATACAAATTAGCCTGGCAAGTGTGTGGCAGAGGATCTGAGGAATGAATTGCCTAATTGGCGCATTTGTTTCAATTAGGATGCGGTCATCAGTGTCAGCCTTGACGGAAGGGTTTCCAGCGGGGTGGGGGTGGGGGGGGGGGGCTTCCTCCCTGTGATTTCATTACCCTGACTGCCCCTGAAGGTCACCTCCTCCAGCCCTGCCCAGCGGGTTCTCTCCTCTCCTTATGCACATACACACAGCTCGTTTAGATGACATTTGCTGATGATTAGATGCTGAGAGATGTGGCGGTTGAGGGGGCAATTAGAGGACAGAGGAGCAATGTAACGGGTGACACAGCAGCCATCATGAAGACTTATGAGGGGAGGGCGCTGATCAAGACCTTGCCAGCTGACGCATTTCCCCGCCTTTCTCGTGTGCCCTCACAGCCCCACCCCTGGGTCCAACAGTCATTTGATGTCAAGGTGACGCATGCGACAATGCGATCTGGCGCTATGAGGAGGCAAATCCGTTGTGCCGAGTCATGCTCAGGTGTCACAATTTAGCATGATCTCCTCCCCTTCGGGACGATTCTCAGCTTCCTGTGGCGAAGCCGGAGGAACTTTTTAATTGCCGGGTATCTCGTCAGCCCAATTACACGGATTAAAACGTCTCCGTTAGGCGTCCCCCCAAGGGACTGGGGGGGGCGCTGAGCAGCATATCTGAAGCTATACCACCGCTAATCCACCCGATGTTTCCCCCCCCCCCACCCTCTGGAACGTAAATAAAGTCATGCTCATTTCCCCACACACACACACATACTTTGAACCCAGTGTGGCTTGGTGTGTCCATACGGACGACATGTCTTGGAGCAGCCGGAGGAGCTGGCTCAGCTCGGCTCAGCTCGGCTCAGCTCCCTCCGCCCCGCAGGTTAATCGGAAAAAAAACAGAGGGAACACATAGTGGGGCCCCCGTCGCTTCCCGAATGCCACATCTCCTCCCCTCCGAGCCATGCGGTAACAGCATTACCATTCCACCCCGATCTGTCTTATCTTAACGAAATAAATAGAGGGAGCTCCCGGCTTTGGGCCTGGGGTGGGGGTGGAGGGGTGTAATTGCTCGTCTTAATAATGAAGCTCATCATCTGCTGTCTAGGAGGCTCTCTCCGACCTGCCAGTAGAGGAGCCGGGGGGGCGCTCGGCGGCGGGATCGGAGAGTAGAGACGAGTGCAGAGGAGGCAGGAGGCGGGACGGAGTTAAATGCTAGCTTGTTTTGGAAAAGCATCGCGGTGTGTCTTAGCGAAGCTCGACAGAGAACAGCTTGTATCACAGTGCAGAGGCATTTAGCTGATTCCCCTTTGTGCCGTAGCCCGGGCTGTCTACCTGAGCTACTGTAGATCAAGAAGGATTCATCTTGGATTAAAGGCTTTCATTCAGGGAACTTGAAATTGGCTTCCAGTTTGGCTGTTCATTTCACACTTTCTCTCAGAGCAACCTCTCAAAAGAAACTCATTATACAGGGTTCTCATGGACTCCTTTCTCGCCGGGTTAAAAGATCTGCTTTGCATTCACAGCCCTTGATATCTGTGAAGTAAAAGTGGGGGATTGGTTTTGGATCGGGAGCACCAAAACGAAATTACAAATAAGCCGGTTCTAAGTTCTATTAACTGTGGGTAAATTACAGTCTCTCTTTGGGTACCATGTATTAAGGTATTTTCGTAGCAACACTATTGAGGATTTGAATATTGCAATTTCGTACCCAGCCATTACTCACACACCCGTGTCCGAAATTTGAATAAACAGGAAGCTTCCATGAGTCTTTTTTGATGAGAAGCTGTTGAATGGCATTAAAGTTAAAACCCGATTCCTGACAAATAATTTATTTTGTAAATGCAAGGAGAAAATAACTGTTGATTCACATGTTACAAAACTAAGATAGGAAAAGCCAAAGTAAGTCTTGGATGGATGGAATATTTTAAGCATTTTTTTTAATGAACTATTCAGTGTATTCATTTATCAATCTTGTACCATCTAATGCAATACAAGATAACTCTGCCATAAAGTTAACTTTTATGATGCCTATATATTTCTTTTTTTGATGATGACATGGTCATAAAGGTGTTAATTATAAGTTTTAGCACTGAGGTCAAAGTTTCTGATGGTGCTAGACTGCATTATAGTGGGAGCTGTTTCTAATATTCTGTATGTGAAAAAAGAGAACAAACAACAACAAAAAACCCTAATGTACAGTTATGATGTCTAGTACAACACTCTGACTACAGTAATAACATATAATTTAATTTATACATTTCTGTCAATGTCAGCAAATACTGAACTCATTGGGATTCGTAAAGGAAGATGTTATAAGAAGGCTGCTGTATTGAACGTCATCACTGGTGTTCCTCGTAAAGAGGTGACTGAGTACTGTATTATCACCTTATGAAGTTGTTATGGCTAACTTGTGTTAATAGTTTATTTGCAAATTCAGCATACACTTAAATACGTTAGAATTAATTTGAAGCTGTGGTTCTGTTCAACCCGCTCTCACTCCCAACTCCGTAAATGGTCAATAGCTCTCGGTATCTGATACCCGAGACACCCTTAAGTGTCTGTATGAGAGGCACTACGCTTTCAACTAACATCAATGTAAACCCGTCTGTGTCATTGCTATAGGGGTCAGAGCAACTGATGTGGTATAAGGAGCAGGAAAATCGAATTAGGGAGGAGCTTGGGGTGGATGGTTCAGTCAACCATCCCAACCAAACTACGTCACCTGACTTCTTAAGAGGGAGCCCTCTTAATTATAGTTCAGGTATATAGAATTGTACTTGATCACTGTGTTGACATCAGCACTGGTGTTTGGCAGTAGTTGAAAAGCTACAATTAAGCTTGAAACGTTGTTGCCTTTTTTTCATTCTACATTTTTCCTTGAACGTTTTTGAGTGCAGCTCTGTTATTACATCTTTTGTCACTTCAGCCTGTGAGAATACTGATTCTATTGTTTCAGAAGTGATTTGGAGCTGTGACTTCCAGCATACTGCAGGGAGACAGCTAAAGAGGTGTGGGGATGGCTGCCCTCCAGCAGGCAGGGCCGCTCAGAGTGGGAGGTAAAAGCAGCTTTTCCTGTCTTTTTCTAAGTGATCTAAAAAAAAAAAACCACTCTCATAGTACAAACCTGTCAGTCATGCTGAGACATCATCCAGAGAAGTATGTTTTTTTGGGAGAGTAGATATTTTCAGTGACCTTTACTGTCATGCAAAGGTCTAGTACGTGTGTATTATTTGTTGATGAGTATTGCACAATTCAAATATCAGACCTTTTAATGGAGCTGGCAAGGGGGTCTCTCACAAAGAGAGTGGGATGGGTTTGTTATATTATATTTATGATGTATCGCGTACAGCAATCTCATTTGTAATGCTCTAAGCTATGTAAAGATATAATGGAGTAATGTCTACCTGAGCAGAGAAAGACGTTTATAGGCCTACCAATGAGATCTATTCAATCCACTTGCATATTAAAAGAACATTTGATATTCATAAAGGTTCATACAGCAAACACATACTCTCTGCATGTTGTTGGAACACTGAATGCATACTGTACGTTGGCATCAAATACATCATTTTCTTTGGATGTTCTAAGTTGATTAACTGATTGGTGGATCTACAGTCAACTGTTTGAAAACTGAATACTGAATATCATTTTCTAACCTAACCTTCTTCTAGAAAATGTGTTTTGCTTACTGTTTCTTGACTGTGAGGTTTGAGCTTCAATGTGCAGAATGATGTATGTGCAGAGTTTGGCACTACAAGGCTGCTTTCCTATTCATCTGTTGAAGGCGGCTGTGGTGTAGTGGAGAGTAAGGTAGTTCTCCAATCAGAGGGTCGGTTTGATACCCGGCTTCGGCAGTCGATGTGTCCTTGGGCAAGACACTTAACCCCAAGTTGCTCCCGAAGGCTTGCCATCGGTGTGGACTGGATGATGCATGAATGTTAGTTAGAGTCTGATGGTGGCACCTTGCATGGTAGCCTGTCATCAGTGTGTGAATGGGTGAATGATATGTAATATACTACTGATTGTAAGTCGCTTTGGATAAAAGCGTCTGCTAAATGACTGTAATGTTAATGAAAGTTTCTCTGTGCTCCCCTTAAAGAACAGGGTCACCGTTGTTCAAATGCGTCTTAAAACAAGTCAGGTGCCCATATTGAAACAGATTTTTCTTTCTGTAATCATTCCCCCTGTCTGGATTGGCCATTAAAAGGACCCCATCATCATATTTCAGTTTAAGTGGTGGAGGACAAAATCCACAGTCCTCTCTCTATCCTAAAATACTAGAACTCTGAAGTTCTAAAATTCAACAGTTAAACTGAGGCAATCAAAACTCTCTAAAATTCAAGAACAACTAAAAACTGGGAAGGATATCTTTTTAAAAAAGCCGTTTTTGTTGTAGCTTAATCATAATAAAAACTCCAGACCTTTATGTTAGCTTTGTAAATGAGCCACTACAATAACAACTTTTTTTTTTTATATTTCTTTTGTGGTTGTTACTTGTTTTTATATTTTGCCTAAATTGCCTTCATGTTCATCCTGTTTTCCATGAGCACCCAAAACTTCCCAAACTTCTTCCATTGTTCATACGGACCCTGAATTTTTGTTAAATACAGACTCGAAAAATTGTGAACCTATCCTTTAAACGTTTTTTTGACATCAGGCCAATCATGGTCTATAATGTAACTTACAGTGGTTCTGTGGAGACATGAAGGTTTCAGGGCTCATACACTGAGAATTAACTTGTGAATAGGACATACGTATCTTGTGTCAAGCAGTTCAATTCTTTTTTTCAATAAGTAATAAGGTGGGGGGAAATACCATATCAGACACAAATCATTTTTCAAAGCTGAATATTAAACATCTCGTTCATAGCTAATTAGAAAAACATATCTGGAGGATATATTTAGAGAGATTTTTCCAACCTGGACCATATTTTACCATGTTTTTGTGTCTAAGTGACTAATGGGGATAACAATTTTTATGTAAGCAATGTACTTTTGGTTAATTCTGCATCATCAATGTACATCCACTAGAAGTGCTTGTTTTTACCACTTGTAGGTTCAGTATAACTGTCTGACAACAATATGTTAGGGACCCTACCGTGAAATGAAATAAAGTATATTTCCATAATACTGTCAGACATGTATAATAACTGATTCTGTCAGTGGTTAAAACAAATACTTTTAGTGGATTTACTGACGGTGCAAAGTTGCACCGAGCCATTAGATTGCAGCCCGTTGAGTGTCGGCTGGATGCAGTGTTCTTATTCAATACTCGACCATTTTTTAAAATTGTTGTTCCCATTACTCACTGAGACACAGAAACATGGGAAAATAGGATCCAGGTTGCAAAATACCAAAATTGCCCTCCTAGTAAAAAATATGCTTAGCATTTGTTGGTTCAAGCTTCTCAAATGAATGATTTGCTGCTTTTCTTTCTCATACATATCAGTTAGCTGCATATACTTGGGTTTTGGGCTGTTGGTTATTGACCATCACTCTGGGCCGTGGCAAATCCTAACTTTCTGATATTTTATCGAGAAAATGATTTGAGAAAATATATAGAAAAAAATAATTGATAATAAACTTAATTAGTGTCAACTTTAGGGAGTAAGAGAAATGTATTCATCCAACCCCAGTGTCAACTAAAAAAGTGCTGATAATCTAAAAGTTATCTCCAACAAAACGGAAGTGAGGGTGAAATAAGCGGCAGAAAAACATGCCAAATGTGGCTCTAAACTAACTAATAATTGGACAAGTAATTGGATGGAAAAATTACAGCAATGTCAAAAAATGTATATCTACTGTGGCACTTCTTCTTGTGCACATAAAAACCTCAGGAGTCGATGAGACTTGTCAGACTCTTGCTTAAATAAACTGTTGCGACCTCATGGTACAACCCGATTCCACTGTGACTGATTGGATCCTCGTTAGCTCACCCTGACACCCTCGCTGACGAGGGTGCATTTCCAAACACAAGCACAGTGTTGCACTCCGACCGCAGGCCGGGATGTTCTGTTGGGCCTGCGCTGCGTTTGCTACACCGGCATCCGTCCTGCAGCTGCACTCTGAAACCTCACACCACCACACTCACGGATGCCTCATCTCAATATTTCATGGACGAGGTGCGCTGGTATCGACTGGGCCGAGGATCTGCCCTCCGCTCTCTGCATTATTCACTCCCGTCTCTTGTGGCTGGGCTCATTTGTGTTGACAAAGGACTAGATGGGAGGTTGTGATTCGGTCTGTACTGCTCAGATTCAACTATTTTTACCCCCACTGTGGATTATGCGGCGCTGGAATGACATCACTCCTCCATTTTCCATGCTGAATCATTTATAGGGTGCAGGGCCAGAGGTTGACCTCCACTTGAATCTGTTCCCTGCACACATCAATTACACATCCATTGTTCATGCTGATTATCACCGGACCAAACCTAGAACGAGACATTCTGCATTTTGGAGAGGAAAGTGCACTTGGGGACATTTTGCACTGAGACATTTAAATGCTTTATTTTCCCCCAGAAGTCAGCCTTTCAGGTTGATCTCACTGTGAGATCAACATCTGCTCTCTATCTCACTGGGAGCTGCTGTTAAAGTTTCCACCAGGCATTTCATTTCCAAAAGCAATCACAACACTTCATGTTGAAAATTAATAGTGTTAAATTCTTGATCTTGGGGTTTTTCCAAGATTATTTTTTTCAAGACTTAAAAAAATATAATTATATATAAAAGTAATTATATTCCGTACACAAACATTGTTCCTCGGCAATCAGGTCCTTAGATGACAATACTTCAATACTTCAAGGTCATGAATACAGCTCCAGTCCTGACTGCGGCGTACGAGGGAGATAGAACTAGAACTAGTTCAGCGAAAATGAACATTAAAACTTAAGTTATGCTACTTTGCTCTGTAAGAAATGATTATTATGTTATCACAAGTAGTTAAATAAATGAACTCTTGTTGAATGAATACTTGTAATGAGCATTTTTAAGATCAATGGTGCGCAATGACCGCTCGGCACAAGTCAGACTGCAGCAGCAGGCCTGTCGCACAGTGATCATATAACAAATGTGTTATTTTGCAGGTAATCCTGTGCACAGTGATCATATAACAAATGTGTTATTTAATAAAGGGTCAATCAAGTGAATGTATTTACAACAATTGCATTATTTAACAATTTAATTTGCATTATTCACCATCAAAATCATGTTATTTGAAAATATATATATAAAAAATAAAGCTTAATTAGTGTCTGAAATGTATTCATACCAGATCCAACAAAACATGCTTAAGTTACCAACAGGGTCTGGTACAGAGCTCTGAGCTTTGTGATGTTACATACGCAGGCTGAGGCGTTACTACTTCACTTTAACTACACACCATATGCGCCTTTAGTGTATGTGAGTGTGACCCACTGACTAGCTAATGCAACTGTTACAGCTGATAACGCAGTCCCAACCAAAGGCTTTGTTGCAGATGCCTAGCACATACAAAGCAATAGCAAGGTTCATGCTATTAGCACAGTAAGCTGCTAGCCGCTGGTGAAGCCGTCGCCACGTTGAGAGCGCGTAGAGGCATCCCTTAATTGTAAAATTTGGTTTGAGTAAAGGATCTGAATACATCCTTCACAACTTCCCAGCTGATACCAGATGATCACAATCCAGGAGGATATTAGAGTCATATAAACAGGGAGATGAATAATCAGGAATAATCATTCCATAAAGTATAGAATCCACACCAGGGGCCTCAATACAGAAACTTTTTTGGTTTTAAATCCTATTTTGATTTCAGTTTAGGATTACATTTATATTGTTTGGTAATGTTACTTAACCGCATTTAGGAAAAAATCTCTTTTTAAGTTAGAAATCCTAAATAAAGATGGAATAAAACCTTTCCTAAATTCAAAAATAACTGCTAAAGCACTGTTGTTAGGTCTGGTACGAGTGGGGATGGAAGAAAGAAGTTAACAATTATAGTTCAGGCCATGCTCATGGTATAACTATGAAAAGTTATGCCCTGCAATGATATATGTATAACCCACCAAATCAATTCATATGTAATCCGCATAAACATGGTAGTATAAAGAGTGTCAAACTGAGCGTACGGAGGAGGTTGGAATTGAATGAAGGGTCAGAAAACACAGGACTTCACATTGGAAACATTTCTTCTGTTATAATAAAATAGGACTTATATCTTTTCTTTCTTTCTTATCTTCTTTTAAACTTAAGACAAGATAGTAGAGGCTGCTATTTGATATTATTTAATGAGGCCCAAAGGCTCCAGACTAGTACAGAACACCTTGTATCTTTCATGTTTGATATCTTAGATGCAATGATGCAATGCACATCCACAGATCTGGACGTCCATGTTGCAACCAACAGACACATTGATGAGATTCCCTTTCATGACTTTGATGTCTTCACCAACATAGTGGGAGCTGCTGATGGATCAAACTACAGAACCCAGGAGAAGAAAGGGTAACATCCCCCCTACACCCAATTTCTTAAATCATCCCACACAACTGTAATTGGACCATTCACTTTCTGGCCTGCCCCACTTTAAACCAGATGTTCCTCAAAGCACAACACTCGTGAGGTTAACGAAGTGGATCTCTGAGTTTGATGTCTATATTTTATTTACCCTTCAGTTTGCAGAAGATTTGATTAAAATGCATGTTCTGAATCCACTTCATCCCACTTTGGAAGCAACACTTTCACTTCTAAACTTAATACTTGTATCCAACACCACTATATCAATCTCTTAAAGGTCAGAGAAAGCAGAGCTGAACGTAAAATCGGCAGAGAGTTACTCTCTCAGAATAAGGATAGCAACTCTGATGCAGATCTTTTTTTTCCTGCTCAACGGGAGTATAAGCTTCTGCTCCTTCAGTGGAGGAGGAGCGAGTAGCAGCGACCTTACCTCCGCCACAGGCACTCCCTCCGGAGGGCGACAGTGCAGTACGATCATCCCGTTGATTGGCACCTCCTTCCCCTGGGGGTCCTGCTCAAAGTTTTTCCGCAGGTCTGTGTGGGGAGATAAGAGGCAGCTGTCAGGTGTTAAGTGTTACGGTCAGTCAGGCCTCAAATCTCTCCGGCAACTCTAACACGCCCGCCTGCCCTCGGCACAGCACACCACGACCTTCAAAACCAACTCCAACCAGTGCAGGATAGAGAGGATCCCATGGCCCTGTGTCATGTAATCTCTTGGCAAGGTGGTTTGGAGGATACACCAGATGGAAAAAGTGCAAGAGGATTGCTCTGATCATCCTGGGCATTCATGTGCATACAATAGTGACGGATCCTATTCTTACCATTTTCAAAACTGCCTTTGATAGATCGTTTCAACATGATTGGGTTTCATGTAGGATCATGAGAGATTCCCTGCATGTAGGGATGTAGGAGGGAAACTCTATAATAGTGCCTCAGTTCAGCTGGCATGTAAGGTAAATGCAAATTGAATGATATGCAAATCCTAGCAGATAAAGATGTTAACATCACATCATTGACCATGAAGTCCAATTCTTACTTTCTTCAAAGGACAAGAAAATACTTTCTTGATGTGTGTGATATCTCTCAGATTTCTCCAGGGCGGCATCAGAAATCAAGTAGAAACAGTTGGAGTGCAGCGTGAACACAGAAGAGGGCTTTAAGATAACCTATAACACCATCTGGTAGCGGTATTGGATTCGGACAACAGTGGGCTGTGAATAGCTGATTGCGTCGAAACCTGATTAGACAGCATTCGTTCCTGGGAATAGATTATTTCACCACTGATACATCTGATTCATTTTCTGCTCAGATAATGTCGGCTTGCTGTGTTCACATAGTTTGGTCGAAAACCAAAGGATAAAATTGAAAAAAGTGGTCTTGTTCCAGGCTCCAGGCTACTAGAGGATAAAGAAAACCCATGGATATATGCTGTAAATCAAACTGGGTGACTGTCATTCTGCATGATCATAATACTTCTTGGACCTCCAGGGGAAAATCTATAACATAAAAAAGTTTATGTATATACCAGGGACTGACATCCTTCACCGCACTTGATGGCTTTATATTGTGTCTGTTTTGTTTTATTTTTATGTTATTATCTCACAAAAAACAGTATCCAGCCAATTATTCTAGGTATTTTACATGGCTGTCACTTAACCTTTTAGGATGTTGATTTTCTTTTTACAGCAAAGCACGGGACATAGAGCAGATGTGCATACTGTAGCTAAAAAAATAAGGACAAAGGACATTTTGTATGGTAGCCCATGCCATCAGTGTATGAATGGGTGAATGACCTGTAGTGTTGAGCTCTTTGAGTGTTCCGAAGACTATACATGTGCTGTACATCTCAATTTCCTTAAGCCTACTGTATCTCATCAATTTATATATATCTTGGTGTAAATACATTTGATTTATGCAATAGCTAATTTCACCTCCATATGGCTTGCCTCCATGGATACCAATAACTTTTCAAAAACACTATTGCTTTTGGCCAGGCTTATTGCTAATATGTGCATGGTGTGAAAGTCCCAAATGCGTTGGAAAACCAAATGCTGTCTGTTTATCTAGAGGCCCACACCGAGCTGTATTCACTATATCTAGTATGTCACATGTCAGCTAAATGAATGTGGTTTACTACAGCAGTTAGAACCCCAAATAAACTAAATGGTACTGTGATTGCAATACATGGATCAAAATACTGCCTAAATAACTACATAGTGAAGCATATTTGTAAAAAAGTTAAAGAGTTCAGATTGATCAGTGCTAGGCTATGCTAACAATGTAGCTGCTCCAACAACACTCAACATAATGTCAACTCGGTATAAATAAGACAGCGACTTTATTGTTTATATCATAGAGAGTCTATTGTTCAGATACATTAATGCGAGTTCTGTCCGGTCTCTGTACTCATATGAGCTACATTTATTTCCTCTAATATTAATTGTACAACGTCAGGACTTCAGGAGGCCAATCTCAACGCTCATAAGCTTTTGTTGCATCAAAAGTTTCCAAAGACATTAGCTTAATTTTGGTAACACATCCATCTCATAAGATTACTCTCTTTTCACTAAGACTTTTCATGCTTATTTATTTCATATAGCCAAATGCAGCAACAGAAAGCTTTGTGATAGAGCTGCCACAGTACCCGTTGCTGAGGTGTTTCCATACTCACAGGCGATGCGTACAGTAGCCTTGCGACTCTTGGAGGTGCCCAGGTGGCTCCAGGCCACGCAGAGACACCAGTAGTCCTCGGGTCCGTGGAAATCCTCCACCTGCTGACGGGACACATTTATCATCACCTCACGCACCTTCAGCCCTGGAACAACAGAGAAGATAAAATAGTTAGAGCCTGCTACTGGGACCTGAATCCAACAGCTTCAGAAGCATCAGGTTTCTGGTTGGGACTGGGCCCTTCTGTTATATAAAGCATAAGGTCGGGTTTGGATTTTGTTAGCATGGTTGGTTCTCAACAATGCATTGAGTTTGGTTCAGGTTTGGTCCATTTTGTTGCTTATCACTTTGGTCTGGGTTGGGGTTTAATTCTTTTCAATGTAATTGATTTAGAAATGCCATTTGCTGTGTTTGTCTAACATGTGTTATTGTCATTTTTGAGAGTTATTTTATATTTGTCCGAAAGTCTTCCCAAAGCAAGCACATTATTTTGAGTGTTGGAGTCATTTAAATTTGACCTGGTTATGGTGCTGAAGTCAGAGGATCACCAAAGTTATCACGTAATTTTAAAATGAGTCAAGAATAACTATTGGTTAAAATTGAGACAGGAACACTGGTCATGTTTGACCCACCTGTCCACCCCAAACTACTACCTAGGTGGACTTTGATTAAAATGTATTTCTGTGGAACCTGAAAACCTGAAAAGGGATCGTAGTTGACTTCTCATTGGCAATCTTTCCGTGGCTCTGGTTTGTAATTCTAACATATTACGTGCCCTCACCTCTTAATGCATAATTAAGAGGTTGTGGTCATTTCACATATTTCTGCGAAATCAGGCTTGAATTTCAATTTGTTAAGCCATTGCCATGCCTAAGCAGCCATGCCATTAGCATGGCAAGAATATGGCTTAGGACGTTGGGTTGGGATGGGATTTCAAATGGGGTCAGGTTCAGTTGGGTCAGGTCTTAAAGATGCATTTTTTAGACTGGGTCTAGGCATTTTTGTCGGCATACGCAGTTAATGGGGCAAACTGAAATAGGAAAGCCCTGCATTCTAAATAAGGGTCCTTACAAAATCCTTAATCAATACCACGATACGTCTACAAGGCTGACACACTTCCTTTATCAGTGCAAACCCCCCCCCACCCTCGGCTGAGCTCTGAGAGCATCAGTAAGGAAATTGGCAGAAACACAGTCCCCCGGGGCTACTGTATGTTGTGAGTGCTCAACGCCGCTAACAAGAGGAGAGCTAAATCAGCTGTAGCAGAATTAGCATTAATAATTTGAACCACACTTAACCACTTCAAACAGCATACGTAGGCTTCGCTGTGCAAGCGACAAAAGGATAATACAACATATTATGTAACACAAAAGGCATGCGAACACAGCACTTGGCACAACGCTCTGACTGTATTGTATTGAATGCATTAGAGAAGAAGAAGAAAACCCTTTATTTGAAAATCCTCTTAGGCAACATGCTCCCCCCAGTTGAAAGTCTTCGTCACCCTGTCATATAGCTTCAGATGGGTATACAGCAACCAGTTTTAATCTGAGTCCTTGGTTTAGGGGCTGTCACATGTGTTTTCTCACGGCTCCTCAGAGCCCTTTGCAGCCTGCAGGCCACAGCTGGATTAAAAGCAAGGGATGCACAATGTGCTGGGGACTGCCAAAGACCAATACCCAAAACCCTCCATCCCTGACTCTTTTGCCTTTTGTGAATACAACCTCTCTGATAAATAACACTTTAATCTGACATGCTCTTACTAAAGTCAAACAGCCTCATACTGCGGCTGCACAGCTTGCGGAGCGCTGAGCAGACTTCGGAATGAATACCAATTAAACCGGAGTGACTGGCAGCGAGGCTGCGGCAATGGATCCACGCTGGTTGTTCACAGTGAAATTAAGAAATGGAGAGCATTTCGTGGTGGGCGGTCTTCACTGTGCCGGGTGTAAATGGCAACAACAGAAAAGTGGGCTTCTTGCTTTTTTTTGTCACACCAAACACGGTTGACAAGTTGTGAGGAGCTGATACAAATTAGGCCGTTCATTGTAATATGGTGCACTGCGGTGTCGTTGGCGACCGGGGTAGTTTAAATCATGATTGACAGGCCTGGCGAAAAAAAAAGAGAAAAAGGCCACTTAAAGAGGAATAAACAAAGCAGCAGCTGTATGGTTGGTGCTTCCTAGTCGCAGCCCCTGTAGAGTCAGGGACACAAGCATAATTCATAATTTCTCGAGCAGCGGCAGAGAGCTGGCAAGTGTACGTGTGGGAGGAGAGACAGCGGAGAAAATAATGTCTAATGACTTTCCATGATGCCCTAAAAAGTGTGAACCTGTGTTTTGGAGAATGAGAAGAGAAGAGAGAAGAGAGAGTGATGGAGAGAGAGAGAGAGAGAGAGAGAGAGAGAGATGGCAGCGGTAAGCCTTCTCAACAGAGCGACATTTCCTGGTGTCCAAAAACAACGTAGACAGGTGGTTTGCTGGCGAGATGGAGACAAGTGCTGCAACTGTGTCATCTGTCAGCCCTATTTGTTTATAGGCAGAATACAGTTGACAGGGCTCATTAGAGTAAACCACTTGATCTGTTCTCCTCCCCATTCCCCTCCTTGCTCTTCGCCGTTTCCTGAATCATTTGATGAATCCATCCAAAAATGGCTGAATCACTCCGAGGAAGACTGGCAAGAGGGCTGAAATAAGAACAAAGTTTTGTCTGTTCTGATCCCAGCGAAGAGGAAAGTGCCACCGTCTAGTTTATTAAATTGGATGTGGGTGACAAGAAATTCATTAAAATGTTGCATTAGGATCATTTCTGCTTAAAAAGTTTCGACTTCATGGGTTTGAGTTCAGAGGAAAACTTTTGTCCCATGTCATCTTTCACTCCCAGCATATATTCCCTCTGGTTCTCTTCTGTTAACCATCCAATAAAGGTAAAATTGGAATGGGGAGCAGCCCCATAGATCAATATTAGACTTTTCAGAAAATGGCAATATCTGCTCAATGCACTGGCAAACGCAAAATACTGGTCCATTGGCTTTGAAGCAGAGGGAAAGTGAGAGCTCAGTATTAGACTCTATCACCCTCACTTGAAAGGCCCTGCCCTCATTTTAAAGGTGATGTGTCATTTAAATATCTGTTTAATGTCACATTAACCCCCTCTCTTTTCAGCTTATTTCTTACTCCTGTCATTTACAGTCCTTAAGCATAGTCTCTACATCATAGGTGGCTGTTGTAGCCATATATTCTTATCTTCAGGATAAGTTAGGGCATTCAGAAATGTCATCATTTGGCATGTAAGTGGTACAAAAATGCTTCATTTCTACTGCCTAATTCGGCTAAACTTGACCTTGACTCAAGGTAGGATTCTCGGCTGATCGCCATAGCAATGCCGTGCAAAATTCACGTGGCTTTATCTTCAATGTGACCAAACAGAAGAACGTCTGCACTTGTTTTGTGGGCTGCATTTTGTGAAATCTGGGTGGATCAAAATATTGTCCCTACTGATGGTAGCTTGGCTATTTAGAAATGGCGGGTTTGTGTGATTTGCACGATTCTCGCTGACCAATCAGTGATCTGCAGTATTTTAGCTCCACCTTCTAGAATTGGCTCAGTTCGCATAGGACCTCAAGTGGTACCAAAAAAAAAGTACCATTGACCAGGTATTATCCACAACGTTTACAGGATATGGAGAACCAAAACCTATAAACAATGAAACGGAAATGTGAATATAGAGACATTCTAGGACTCTATTCTAGGACACTTTTCATGAAATAAAAAACTTCTCAGTTTAAAATGTATATATTCCATATTTTAAATATTTTGCACAAAAGTGGCAGTGTAATACTGTTATTCCCTTACACTTTAGTTTCAAAAAAACTATTTGGATAAACAATTAATCTGACATTATTACTTTGTTGAATCGATTATTAATCGGGTAAAAAGAAAAAAGCTCATCTACACCGTTTTATTCAAAAAAACTAAGCTTATTCCTTGTCTTATACAATTTTTTTTCCTTCAATAAAAAATGAGAAACGTTACTATTTAATTTGATATTGCTATAGTTTTCTGTTTTCTATTTCTACTTTGAAGATTAATAATAAGAAATATATTTCAGCTAATACATTATCTTGTGGTTTTATAGATTTAGCCACCCAGCAGAATAGAAAGTCTTTACCAACTACAACATTAATGTGATGTACCCATTAATGCATCATTCATTCAATTCCAGTAATATAATATGATTCTGAGATGGTCCACTCAGCACAATTAGTTATTTTATTTTGATGCCAATACCTTAGTCATTTTACTTGAAAAAGATTAGCAAGCCAGGACTTTATTTGTAGAGTATTTTGCCAGCTACATTGATCCATCACTAAGACAGAGAAACCAGACAGAGGATATTTCTGTCTGTTACATTTGTTTTTTAATTAGAATCGGTATTGATTGTTTTTGCCTCTGCTCTTTTCTCTGTTGTATCAGAAGTCTCTCCAACAACACTTGGTGGCACCGACGGTGAGGTCATTTCCTGTAATACATCACGTGAGATAAAAAAAAGCCTCGGCACAGCAAAATGTATTTCATATCTAAATTGGAACAAGAGTTATAGTTATAGTTTTTATTAAAGTTTTACTTGATGCATCATAAAATTGTAATTGACCTGCTGAGCCCTGCCTCCCACTGCTGCTTCATCAAGCTGTCAGAGCTACTAGGGAGCCCACACTATCACTAAATCCACTCCTTAATCTTATTTCTGGAAAAACAAAAAATTGATTTCAGATAGAAGCAGAGAGAATGGTAAACAATGTGTGTTTTAAGGGTATATCAAGGGGGTCAAACAGATTCAGCATCAAAAACAGGTTAAAAAGATAAAGATAGAAGCTAAAGCCTACAGATCACAGTTTATAAGTGAACCAGTTTTTGTTAATGTGTACCATTAAAGGTCTTGTCCCATTAGCGCCTAGCAGTTCCTGGTTGCACTGTAACTGAGATAAAGACAACCATCGAATGGACTTGTTTTGATTAATATGGGGCAAGATATGAGTGCCTTCAAATGATTTCTATTCTCAAGAGACAGCTCAAAGAATTTGAAATATGAATGCATCTATGGTCATTAACTTATCTATTGCTGCAAAAGGAGCTAGTAAGGGACGTAAGTAAAATCTTATTTAAAATACAATATCTTTGAAATCTGTGTTTACTCAAAGAAAGCCATTATCAGGGCATCCGTCAGTGCCACAGGTGGCTGGCACAGACTGTACTGCACAAGAAAGTTTTACCCCTTGTGATGTCAGCATGGAGAAGTTAGGAGTGGTGAAATAATTTCTAAAATTAAATGTTCACCCTTTTCCTAATGTATTTTGGCCAGTGGGGAGGATGCTTTCTTTTAAATATGCCATTTTCTGGTTAGATAGATTTGGACATTTTTTAAAAATATATCTACCAACACAATACAGATCCTGCTAACACATAAATTTGGGAAGAAATGGAAGAAAACCCATATTGTCAAGGAGTTAATAGGTTGATCGGTAATTATGGCAAAGCTTGCAGCAGAATATTCTGTCAGACTCTGTATGGGAGGGAAGCTTGGCTAAAATGATTCACCCACATAACAAAAGGAGACAATCCTTACCAGAAAAAATGACAGCTTGTTTGCTCAAACACTTAAAGTGACCTACATTTGAAAAAACAAACTCATGCAGTCACATAAATAATGATTTTGGTCTCTCAGTAAATAAGGCAGAGGGAGCTTGACATCTCCTCAACTTAACCAAGCAGTCTTTTTTTTATATTTTTTTTCCATAAATAAGGTCTGTCATTAAGAGAATTTATCGATTGTTCTAAGATATAAAAACACATTAGTAAATACCCCTCTCGAGAATTTTGAAGCTTTATTTGTCTTAAAAAAGGCCGCTAGCTAACAAGTGGCTAAATAAGCCAACATAGAGCCATCATGCCGACTAGTCAGCCTTAACATCCTGATTGTGTATTCTCGCACTACGACCATAGTGTAGTTTGTTTATAGCCTAACACTTTTTAATACAAAAGTTATAAAAGTGGTGTTCATTTAGAAGATTATCTTGCTGAACAAAAGTGATGATAGTAAAAAAGTTAGCAGTGATGAAGACAGTGATGAAGTTTTTTGCTTTTAGGGTACAATCTCTAAGATCTCTGCTTTATTCCCTATGGCGATGACCTGTAATAATAGCTATATGTATAACTGAAATAATATGTCCTTCACATATCTCCAGAGCCATTCATCCCGATTAACTTCACACTTGGCGGGTGTATTGCTGGGGACCCACGAATGTGCAGTTCTAAATCGAAGCAATTTGAACAGGCGATACGATCAATATTGATGAACTCTGAATAAACAAGCGATATCTCTAAGGGCCGAGCATGTTGTCTGCAGCAAGCCTTTGCAGTTGCTACTCATCAAAATGCAGTTCACTTTTGTAGCGGGATGCTTGATAAACTAACATCACGACCCGGGTCGTCTTCTTTTTCCTGGAGCCAACAAACGATGAGCGTTTTCTCGACAACGCTGCCTGCAGCACATCCATGGGCCAATCAATCGGGCCGCTCCGAGCAGGCATGCTTTCCCAGGGGGCACGCCCCTAGGCAACGCTGCAAGCAGCAACACCGGAAATATCAAGAATAATAAAATCTGATTAAATTCACACTTTCCATAATAAAATAAGTAGGCAAAAACACGTAAATGCCTGCATCATAACGCGCTGACCAAATAATCCCTGATAATTACCTTTTGATAGAATTGTCATTATTTTATATATGAAAGTCTTTTTGACAAATACTCAGAGGACCATTTTTTAAGCTAATTTTTAGTCTTTTTAGGGAGAATTGTCCGTAAATGAAAACAGCTGAATTAATTTTTGCCTGGGAAAAGCAGAGGAGCAATGGAATATTTTTCAGTCCCGAGTAGTACCTGCAGGTCTTCCTTACAAGCTGCATAAAGCTCTGACAATCTTCATCAAGCAGCTTGTATGATGCTAATTGCAAAATCTGTGTCGAAGTCTGTAAATCACTCACTCCTGCTTGTAAGGCTTAATTGCTGTGAGCACACGGCAATAGCTGAAGGCGACTAAGATGAGCATTTTAACATTTTAATCAACTCAGAGCTTCTCCCATCTGGATTTGAGCGTCTGGACAGTAAGGGGACACAGTTGTTTGGTGGTCTTTCAGCGAATTAAATTAAATAGAAACTATGAAATCAGTGGAATTTATGCCTTTGGGTGACGCTCGAATGCATATCAAATAGATCTAACATATCTATAAGAAGGGAGTCACTTACTGTCTGAAAGTCCGAATGCCACAAGCTTTGCAAGTTAATCAAAGAAAATACAATTTTTGGAATGACACAAAACATTTGACCCTTTGCTAAGTACGCTCCTTTGTTGTCTGTCAAGCTGTCGGAGCTTGCATGGAGCCCACACTATCACTAACTGCACTCCGTGGAGAAATATCTACGTTTTGGACGACCAAAAGGTATTTCAGAGAGAGGCGGACAGAGATATCTACAATATTTGTTTAAAGAATTTATCCAGAATGGCTGACTGTTTCAGCAGTGAAAAACAAGTTAGAAAGCTAAAGAAAGAAGCCAAAGCCTACAGATTACCTGGTGATCAAGACAGAAGACAATGAAATGAAGAGTATTCTTAAGCAGGTTAGGTCTTTATTCACTATCATTAAAAAGAAGAGCAGCATGTGTAGACATTCACTAGGCTATACCTTCAGTAGCTAGCGTAGCATAGAAATGCTGGCTAACCATAATTGTGTCCCTTATTCTGCTTTGGTTAGATTGTGAGGTTTTTAAGTAGAAACTTAATTTTCAGGAAATGTATCTCCTTCCAACCTCTCCGGGAAACAAGTTCCACTTCAGTGTGCTGCAGGAATGAGTCCTAAAACGTGGCAATATTTTGCATTTCCGGTTCCCTCATCTCAGAGTCTATGTCGTTTTGAATGAATTGTCATTCAGGAATGAATTCCTGAAATAAGGTTTGTGGTTGAGATAGAGATATTAACATTTGCTTGTATGGCAAAAATAACGTTAGTAAATACCCCACTTGTGAATATTAAAGCTTTTACTTTACTAGATAACAAGTGGCTTAATGACACTACTAAACATCATCACGCCAAACAGTAGTCCGCCTTTATGTTAATGCTGGTGAGCTGGTGAGCTTTTTAACCTCTGGCGATTGTATTTTCAAATCGCTTAAAATAATCATGAAAGTGGTTTACATTTGTGAAGATTATCTTACTGATCAAAAAGTATCATGAATATTTTTTTTTGCCACAGGGTTTATTCTCTGCAATAATCCAATATCCAAAAGGAAAATCCAATTGGCTTTTTGTCGAAGGAACTGATGTGATGCTATCTTTCGGTTTGCCTATAAAAACACATCATCCTAAAGTCCACAAAACCAGCCTGAAGATAAAGAAAATCTGAAATGAATGCTCCGATATGATTGGCCATTCTGCGTTCAAGGGACTTAGCAAAGGATGAATTCTAAATACTCTACAATGGTCTTTCATCACTCTGTTGCCGTTTTATCATCCTATCTCCATTAGCCTGTGCATTTACATTAACATGGTTGGTGAGTAATTAAAGGGTTTAGGGTAGAGGTTTGACGCCACCTTCAGCTGTTAGCTTCCCTGTGTTGGAAGCATTGAAGCAGGGTTTGAAATTGCTGCTCACCTCCAGTCAACCTATAAATGATGATGGTGATGGTGATGGTGGTGGTGGCGGTTGACTTAGTGGGTTGACAGGTACCGACCATCGTTCAGAGCCTCTTTTCTACTGGATAAACCTTTCTGGCTGGTTTAGAAAAAAAGACTGAAAAGAACAGATGCTAATTAGCTTCACCTCATGTGGTTATATCCGTCGGTGAATTTATCATGCTCTCTATGTACAGCTGGTTTTTATTAGCATGTTTCTGTGATAAGCAGCAACTCTGTGTCCACTGTGTCATCTTCTTTTTGATACCTTTCAGGAGCTATGCAGATCCCCATTACTGATGCATACAACACGCAATGGACAGGTGCTCTTATCTCTACTGGTTGTAATGGTCGGCTGCACTGCAAGCCGATATGGAAATAAAGCTAACATGCTGCCGCAGGTTCCATTATATGTTTCTAAAGATGTTTTCTGATCTAGCAAAAAGCCATACATATCATGTATACAGTTCAATTTGCAAAACCTGAACATGTATACTGCTTATCAGTAAGCACTCCAATTCTGTCCATTGACATAATATTACATTAGTATTGACATTACCCAATCAAATTTGAGTCCAATTGTTTATCATTTTAATTTCTATGTATTCATGCAAAAAGCTTATTTTGAAATTGGCTGGTGAACAGTCATCACTGCAATCTGCAATTTAGCTGCATTCAGTAGTCAAACAATTGCAGATATTGTTGCCAGGCAAACACCGGATTATTAACACAGTAAACTGAAAATTAATATATCAAATACAATATGATTACAGTAGTGGAAATGTAGAATGTAATAAAGCATTTGGAAGCAAGCTGTAGTTTGATCTCTCTACGCTGTACTTCAGATGTTACGCTGTACTTCAGATGTTGCTCTCTTTCGAACAAAAAGGTTCATCTGATAAACATGAGCATTCATATCTTTGCAGTTTTGGCCATCAATTCTATCAGTAATTGCTTGGATCTTGGAACATAGTGACACTACAATGAAGTCTAATTGTGCAAGAAACATGAGCAGTCAGACAATCAGAGACAATTTAACCGACAGTTTAGGCAGATTACCTAAACTACTTTATTTGAAATCAGTTTAAACGTAAGTGCAGTAAACTTGACGACTAGTTTTGCCAAACTACAAAAAGTCCTGCATTAAAATAACTCTTTAAATATGTGCCGTTTTGTTTCAATGCTTCTCATAACAGGTTAAATTCAAGTGTTCACAATCACTTTAACAACACCCAATCACATGTACCACTATCATTAACCGTCATCGAAAGAAATGATGGTGTTCACTGGAAGCCCTTAGCTAATGCTCAAAACAGAATAGTGCATGAAATAGGATTCTAATAAATTCTAAAAATTTTCAAGCTGTACGTCATCAGTAAAAAAAATCTTGATACTGAAAGGCCTATCTTGCAAAGCCTAATAACCATTATGATATTCTGTTTCATCTTCCTTGCCCATGTGCTTGCCTGCACTTGTGTGCCACCTACACATGCCGTAAGAGCCACAGCAGAATTCTTTCAAGTAGAACTCAGAACACTACACTTCAGATCTCAGAACAGCATTTGCACATTAGCATCATCCTCCATCAGGGTCTCATTACGTCCGCTCCGGCTCGCCAAGTAGGCCTGGCTTCCACACCAGGACTTAATGCTGACAGAGGAATCCTGCAGGTATTATTCTGAAAATTCCCCCCGCTGGTTGGTAACCAGAGCACTTAAAGCAGCGAGGCTTTGTTCAAAATGCATCCCAGAATTAGCCACCATTGCACTCTGCCCACATTCATATTGCATACTGGCAAAACTGGCTTGCACACAAGAACCCAGGCACACAGACATACAGTACACACACACATATATGCATGTGCATGGAGCCATTAGAGTCTACTTCACCAATCTTTTTGGGGAAGGATATTTGATAGCACATCATTTCTTGTTCCCTCCAGAAAAGAGAACTTTTATCTCCCAACTCCATTAGGCCCTGTGCCCACTGTAACCAGAGACAGTCCCAACCCACAGCTGTGTCTCTTTGAAATGATACCCAATTTCAGGCCTGCAAAATGTGAAATCAAGCCTGACAAACCCAAAACATACCGCTAACAACCGACACACCTTGCAGTGTTATGAGACGGGCGAGAACAGAAGTGACACTATGCAGCGAGGGTGGGAAACAGGAGCAATTAGAACTAGAGTGGCTCATAAACAAAGAACAAGGACAATTTGTTTTGTGATTCTCTATCTGTGTGTGGATGGGGAGTTAAATGCAGATTGATACACCAAGCCGACCCACTCAAGTGAAAAATCATCATCACTAACTTCAGTTCCCAAATTCATCCCTTTTCTGTTTCTGCTTCAGGAAACATCTCTGAAACTTTTTGTACTACAACATATTGAGCACATTAATTCTAATCATTAGGACTAGGCTCCTTTGTTTTTAGAGCAGAATTTGTCTAGATTACACCTGCCTTAATTTCATTTTCTCTGCAAGTGCAAGTCATTTTGTTGCTATAATACTGGTACAGCTCTGCCAGATGAGCAGAGAGGGAAAACAGTGAACTTGATGGGACGGGGTACTGGGGCCATACAGGCCATATGGTCCACGGCTGCTGTTGAATAGGTTTTATTTTGCTTGGGAAGGTTCCTAACTGAGTGAAATGACCTGGAAGTATTATTTGGCAGCTGGGATAAGAGCTGGTGGTATTCTCTTAATGCTAAGGAAAGATGTTTCAATGCTTCCTTTCGTATCTCCTTTTAGAATAAGGTGGGCTAGAACATCCTTTAGGAAAGGAAAGGAGACAATGCTGTCCGATAAATCCTTGTTCTTGTTATGTGATATCTTGTTTGGTATTGATCATCAAAACATGACTTGGGTATCTATCAGCCTACCCATATTTGATACATATTTTTGCTTGCAACATATAAAGCAACGCATGTCAATGGCATCCGCCGTCGAATAATTACGTAGCCTAAGTGTAAGTCTGATTCTCTTAGCACCGCGGTTCTCTTTTCGCAAGTCCTTATTAACTCTCCTTCACATCTTTCCTTGACATCATGACGTTTTCCATGAAGAAAAGGTGGTTAGGCAAAGACTTAGGATAATTTTTGGAAGATAAGACTGCAGTTAATGCCGCACGTGGCCCATCGGAGTGACAGTTGTGTCTGGATTCTCCGCAGGAAGTTAAATGTGTGGGCGTTAGGCTACGCCAAGGTTGTGCCCTCACTAATTCAGTTGGTGATTTTCATGGGCAGAATCTCGAGGAGCAGCCAAGGTGTGGGGAGTAGTCTGGTAAGGGGCCTCAGGGTTGCATATCATATGCATATTTGCATATCATATGGTCCTGCTTCGAGATTCAGGTGTCATTTGCAACGGAGTTAAGCAGGTTGGGGGTTAGCATTTTCTAATTCCAAGGACTTCTTCCGGGAATTGGCGAATTGCTCCCTTTGGGATGGGAGGGCCTCAAGGACCCATCGCTGTGGAGGTAATACAGGCATGTCCAGCTGGGAGGACGCTGCGGTACAGAACATGCCAGAAGGAATGAGGTATCCCACATGCCATGGGAGATGTCCCAAAAGAGCTGGTGGGGGGAACTTAATTTTGTGTCATACCCCCTATTTCTAGACCCAAGTTCCGGTCTATATCCACACTGTCAACTATCAGATAATAGCAAAATGCAAACCTTTAAGTCCTGAGTTTTGTTTTGCTGGAATCATGCAGCACAGAGAGGCTCCCGGAGTCATTCTGCATCTTATCTTTCATAGGTAAGTGTCACCGAGCTCCGTCCCAAGGGTCCAAATTGGAAATAAAAAATCTAGCGCATGCATCGATACTCCTGTGACGGCTCAGGTATTGTAGCCAAATCCGCTGACTCTTCAGTAGCGTCAAAGTGTTCCTTTCTCTCTCGTTAAAAAAAAAACCTTTACAGCCTAGTTCCCAGCCCTGGCAGCAAACATGTGGGGAGGCTAAATAAAATCATTTCTAGGGAAAAAAATAAAAAGTTATAATGCCCCCCCCCCCCCCAGGAGTCTATAGGGGTAATAGGATGGTGTGTGCGTATATGTGTGTGTATGCGTGTGTGAGGTGTATTGTCCGGGCCACATTCGGTTAACAACCCCATTAACTGGCTCACAAAGCAACCCCGTGGCAAAGATAACATCAATCCCGGCTTTAGAGGCCATTATGTTTCAGCCTGAGATATACGCACCGCCCTGTGAAAAGCGAGGTGAGGCTGCGGCAGTGGAGTAGCTAGAAGGGTGGTAAGGTGTCGCCGACGAGCCCAGCCCTCCGTCCACCCGGCAACCCCATCCTGACCCCCACACAAACACACACATGCGACAAAGCTCCAACTTGCTGCCGTGGGCTACTTGGCAGGTGAGGTCTGCAGCCGTTTATCTGCTTTAGTCAAACCTTCACACACCAACAAATACACTGACTTCATATATATTCTAAAATATTCAAAGACACACACCGTTAACGCAACATAAACACACATACGTGCACCAACAGACATGCATGAATAAGTACAACCAATACGTAATCCAATTATCAAGCACACGCTCATTGCACACACCCTCACACACAAACGTAGTCCCATTATGTACATATGCGTACATGCAATACCAATACAGGCAGTACAAATAACGGACTATGTACATACCCAGATGGCTGAGCCACACACACAATGTACATTAACTCTCATACAAACAGATAAATACTTACCACATACACCCACATACCACTCACTCCCCCACACACACACAAACACATGCGATACGGCTTCTGCAGTGTATGAAGGCACAAGCTTTGTCCGCCCGCTGCTCACCGATGACAACATTCACACTCCACGTATGCTGGAAAGAAAGGTCAATGATTTTTTTTTCTCTCCCCACTTCCCTTTCCCTCTGCTTCATCGGCAACTATAGAACACAGGGTTGTTCTATACAGGTACATGTTTGTGTGCAACTCCGAGCGCTTAATAGCCAGATTCCTCCAAGGGAGGCTTAACTGCCTCAATTAAAATCACATAAAGGAGAATGCGTGTGAGTCTTAACAGCATAAACACGTCTCTGCTTTAAGAAAAAACAAGGATAAAGAGTTTCTCCCCTGATAGAGTCAGGTGTATGCTGATTTCCTCTCACACTCCTGGGTTCGAGGCAGTAATCATGATTAGGGAAGCGCCAAGAGAGGCGGCGCCGATGAGTGACGGCTCCCACCCGTTGTTCGGGACTTATGGGTGGGAGGGGAACTGCTCCACACCCAGCACCCAGGGGATCAGCCTGTTCTCTCCCCGAAGGCACCCCGATGAGTGTCTCCCAGATTTGGTGAGACAGGGAGGATTTTTAGGCAACCGTGGGAGGAGGTGCTGAGAGTTTCTTCACAATAGGATATAGGACAGAGTTTACTTCAGGGGATGGAATTGAGAAAAACCCACCTACATCCAGTTTACTGATCTCCTGAGGCTGACGTGAATCTTAATCATGTCGACCATCGAGTGGCATCAAACAGAAGTTTGGAAAGGTGAACATAGGATGTCAATTTGTTTTCAGCCTCTGAATATCAGAAACTGGAAATCCTAATTTTAGGTTTTTAAAAAAAAAAAATTGATTTCAGTGGTCTATGTATGCATGAATGTATAATAGAGGGACATTGTTAAAGTAAAAGTATTCACTTGCAGTTTTTAGCAATTAAAGCTCTGAAAAACCCAATGCATACCATCTGGCTAGCACCAAACAGAAGACCAACACAGTTAGCAACTAGCAGGCGTACATAGTACAGCAATTAGCAGCCAGATATCAGGAGTTAATGCAGCTTTATGGTTTGTTTAGACTTATTGTGAGGCAAATTTTAAGGGCGGCCCAATTGCATTTAACAAATAATAAAAAGATGCAAGTCGGCAGTAATGTTCCCAAATGTACCCAAATTTGCTGTAGACGGCTGAAATAGAAGCTTCTGTGCAAGTTGAAACCAAGATTCTGTGGACGAGGAAAGCTTGCTACAGTTAAAGTCTGAGCAGTTGGTAATATATTTTATAAAGGTGAGTTCGTATCTATAAAGCGAATCTGCTTTTATGTCTGCGAGCAAAAGGATATTATTTTGTACCGGAGGTGTTTTGGTTTCTGTTTGTACTCCGAGGTAGTATTGACCAATCACATTGGAGGAGGCTTTGGTTGAATGAAAGAAAACACTCTATGTGAAGCGCAAAAGAGGAGGAAAGCATTGGCCAAAAGGCCATCTTGGAACCCATCAGCTATTGTCAAACAAGGATTTAGCTTTTCCGTTGGTTTAAAATTAGCTTGTCAACTGGCAACTTGTGAAACATTCTGGTCATAGATGTAGACTTGCAACTCCAACTCCATTCAAGCGTCTCACGTTGCCAATCAGACTGTAAACAACAAGCAGCGCATGGAAAAGACAGTCATGGCCCGGATATCCACTCTCTTCACCGGAACCCCCAGAAATATAGCCCCTGTCCCCCAGCAGCTTATCTGTTGTCAGGACGATGGGTTACCATATTTAGGGTGTTAACATTGACTGCACCAACTGTATAGTGTTGACATTTTCTTGATTAACAGTTTATACCTACTAGAGGAGAAATTAATGCAGGGCACCATCTATTAGCTTGTTGCTGTGAGCAGTGTCAATGTTCACTTAGTAGCAAGTAGCTTCTGTGTTAGCAAGCCATGTAAACAAGCAACCATTTGTGACTTTGTGCCACACATTTATTTGAACCTGTTATCTTGGAGGCCAATGTCAAAGAGGTAGAGTCTGCAGTAATGACTGTCTGTTCCACTGATATGTTCACACCTTTGTCACTGTTTTGGCAAATGACTATGGGCCTTCTACAGGAATTTTACTGTCTTTGCATAAGGCTGAAATGTTTTGACCTTAAACGTCCCTCTCTCTTTTTTTTTCATAGCCGGTGTATCCTGCGTTGCTTGCTAAACCACAGTTCCTTGAGAAGTGATTCACTTGCTCCATAGAAAATAAATGGGTGCAGTTCTGCTTGTATCGCCTCATCATATGGCGAAATCTTACATAGCGTTGGATCGGAATGCTCCAGTGCTGTTCATGTTCGATAAGTGTGTCCAGGTTTTTTTTTCACAGCAGTAACTGTAGATTGAGCCGGACAATATTCTGTACATGCAGGTTTTTCATTCTTGTGATCATCATGGGACACTTGAACTCCCCACTGAATGACAGACTAATGAAATTCTTTGGCTACAGCTCCTTAAGGCAGGATGAGACAGATTTCATTACAGGCTTTACGGACTGACATCCCAAACACTGTTGAATCAAATCCTAATCCCATATTGGTCTAAGCCTTGGTAATATTCTTTTCATATATATAGCTGCCTTCATATTTCTTTCGCTCTCATGTCTCAGATAGATATCAGCAGAGTTATTAGTGGAGTAGAAGGCATGAATGATAGCTGTAAAAAGAATAACAGCTGTGCCGACTTATCCAAGCTCCAACAGACAGATTCACTTGACTAATAATGTGACCATGCAGCTCTTTGATGAAGTGACTGGTATCATACGCATCATAAATAGGATTTTAATGAAAGCACCTGTCAACTGTGAAGCAAACATTTCAGAAGCTTCCCCAATATCGAAAAAACAACATCAACCAGAAAATCATTTGAAAATTGGGCAGTCTGTTCCTCTGGAACTGTTACTTTGCACACGCAAATCGTGTGCAGTCTGAAAACATAAAATAATTTACTGATTCTAATCCAGCACTAGCTAATGGCCAAATACATAAAGTGGAGACTTGGAGTTGAAACATGTTTAGGTCCATGCTTGGAGGCTGACGGTTACAATAATTGTTGAATCTTAATTGCCCCAGATATGAATGTGAGTCTGAATGGTTGTCTGTGTTTATTACCCCCTTTACCCCTTGCATTAAAAACTTTTTCATATCGTATGCAGATTGTATCTAGATATGATTTAACCTGCTTACATTTACACCTCAGATTATAATTTGTCTCTGGTGGTCAAATTGAAATCTAACAACTGAACGGCTCAAGCAAGCGATTACACATTTCCTGTCTGCTACTGATGCATTGGGTCAGAGTTTTTGAACACCCGCAAACCACCAGCTTTATGTATCATATTAGCAGGATTGTAAAGACCGTGGTCACAGTGTGTCCCAGACTACCTCCAGAGGTGGTTTGACTGATCGAATCGCAATTCGTCCTCAATTTGTTTTGGGTGCATTTACACCTGTTCTCTCATGTTGTCCAGCCCATCAGATGCAATCTGATCACCCAAAACTCACTGCAATGCAAGGTGTATAAAGTGTTAATGTCTCAGCCCTATAATATAATGGTGACCTGTCTAGGCTCTACCCAACCTTTCGACCAATGCCAACTGAGATTGGCTGAAGGCCCCTGCGAACCCTGTGAAGGACAAGCTGTTAGAATGGATGGATAACTTTATTCAGGGTTATTCACTATAAGAGCACATTATTTGCTAAAATAAATATGGTCTTAAAACTAGATTTTTAAACTTTTAACCCTCTACAAGACCAAGGCCACAATATTAGAAAATAACAAACGCAAAGTTTTTTTTTATTGTATTTTAGTGGTGCAAAGTTCCTCAACAACACAATCAAAATATGGTCAGCCAGTTGATATTAGAAGCCAGATTGATGGGATGGCAAGACATGTGGACAGATTTGAACTCATCGCAGATAAATACATGCATACATATAATGGTATCATTGTAAATGTACAGAAATGCCAAACAAATATTTAAATTAGGTTATGAAATGTTATGAAGTGTCTCCGTTACAAATGTGTCCACCAACAGCATTGACAACGTTATTGTCTTAGCCATGCTAAGGGTGTAGCACCAGCGATGGCTATGTTGGTTTGTCATGGGTCAGTCAGTTGATCCCAAACTTGGATCTAGACTAAAATATAAAAACTCCAAATTATTTTAAATGACCCCCTGACTGTTAATATAGTGCCACCAGCTAGCCAAAGTCTTCTTTTTATCCAGTGAAATATCTCAACATATACTGTATGGATTGGCAGACCACTTGGAACAAACAATCATGAGTTCCAGGCAAATCAATCTGCTCATTTTGGTGATCACCTGACTTTTCCTCTGGTACCACCAGAGGAAAAGTTTATATTTGTGGTTTTGAGTGAAATGACTCAACAGCTCATGAAATTCGATCTAGATACTATACCCACTCCCCCCAATATAAATTGTTATAATTTGGGTGATCCCTTAACATTTCATATAGCTCCATCATTAGGTTAAACTGTCTCAGTTGCCCGCTTTGCATCACTCGTAATCTAGCTTTATCTGTGAAAATTTGAACATTTTATGTTTATGTTCAGAGGCTGGTTCAAAGGACTGTGCACTGAAATTGAGCCCGCAGTGCCAGGACTTTGTCATTATTTATCGGACAATGCGTTTCCATCACAATTTATATAAGGTATTCACAGATAAAACTTTCAGCTTCCAGACTGCATAATTCCTTTTGTGGTAATTTTATCTAATTTTGCCATTGCCGGTCAGCTTTTGTAATTCAGTACGCCTTAGTTAGCATGAAAATAGGTGGATGAAGCCTTCATGATTAACAAGAAGCAATTTAGTAGATATTTCATCAGGATATTCTCAAAATTGCCTTGAGCTGCATAGAGTTTTTCTGTGCGCGAGGACCCTGAGAATAAAGGAAAACGATCTGGATTGTTATTTCTATCCTCTGCATATCTCACCCGAGTCATCTCTCTGTCTTGTTAAGCTGCTATAATATGTCGACTTACAATGTTATGCACCATCATTTTCCCTCAACCTCATCTCATCTACTTCACTTCTACATTTCCCAGAATGCTTTTCAACAAGGGGTGTGAGCCTGTTACCTTCAATCTTATAGGGGTTTGTGAGCAGAAAAATATTTTGTTGCTCACGAGCCGACCACTCTTAGAACACTGGGGTTTGTCTGCAGCCCTAGCCTTTGCTCAAAAAGCCAATTGCCTTGAAGCTGCATTGCATTCTGGTCCAGTGAGGACTACTGTGGCTGGAAGAAAGGGAATATATTTTTGTTCTGTGATGGATTTCTCCGTGTACGATTGTTGAATGTTGGTCCAAAATGGAGAGAAGGAGTTTAGAGATTTAAACTATGCATTGATACAAAACAGAGTTTCTTTAAAGTCCAAGTAAAGTTTTCCTTGAAATATGATCGGTTGCACCAATCCCCCTAAATCTTCTCCTTAAGGCTGACTCAAAATGTTCACTTATGTATTGAAGGTTTTTTTCCTTATCTTGTTTTTATCCTTAAGGAATCCCTTACAGATAGATAAACCGTCAAACAAAATACCTTTGCGACCAAAGTAAGTTATAACGCTTAACGGTGAGCAATTGATTTTCAAGTTGGAACACTCTTTTGCAGCTGTGCTCCTCCAGACCTTTTGCAATTAATGATTGCTCTAGGGTTTTATGCTACGGGATCTTTACAGTCAGTAATAGGCAAGGAATTTCATGTTCGCAGCCACAAAATTCAGAGTTAATTTTCTGCAATTTCCTCCCACATTCTTTGTTTTCTGTATATTTAACTTTTTTTTTTAACTCTTTTCCTTCATTTTTCCTTTAATTTGGTCTTCTGGAAGAGAAGTCTATAGGCCAACTTTCTGAAACAATAAAAGGCTATAACAAGTATCACAGTGCAAGCAAACAAACCGTCTCCATAGAAACTGAATTTTTTATCGCTGTTTAATCTTCCGATGCAGTAAATGCCTTCACTTTTTCCTTAACTAAGAAAATCTTTCAAGGCATTCTGTACCACACCCTCAAGAAAGTCTTGCAGCCACGGACACATTAACCCTTTAGTGTCTAGATTAATTGAGGTTTACAAGCTGACTTTACAAGGTGAGTATGTCCTTTCATTTCTCATCACATTCAGTCCTCAAACTGACATTCAAATGAACTCTCTAAAATGTAATCTGCAAACAGCTGCTGACAATGTTTTTTTCTTCTTCTTTTTTTATGGATGGGACTAGAATAATCTATAAAAAAAATGCAATCAATATCCCTGCACACAATTGCAGGCTCGTGTGTCCTCAAATGCACAGCACACACTGCAGATATAAACGGTCCTCCCTTAGTGTCTGCTGCTGGGGAACTCAAGGGCATTGTCAGTTTTATCAGCGAGAAGTGATTCATCAGGCTAGTTGGTAAATAAGAGATGCTATCAGGAGCTCCTGGTGGCATTGAGGGCCCATGTCCTAATCAATAGCATTCCAATTCTTCACTGATCTCCTTCTTTGATTAGCCGTACTAATCCAACACACACTGTTGCTGTCCGTTACTGAGTCAGGACAAAGCCTCCCCGTTAAGACCGGCCTTATCTGTGTTTTTTTTGCGTTTACTACTGATAGGAGGCAGGCCAAGCCAGGGGGTTACGGTGAGGACATCTTCAGGCTCCTCTAATTGCTAATCCACTTGGGCCAGCAGGAGATTTCACCTGGCCTGGCAGCGCCACAGGCACCTAAGTGAGGAGATTGTAGTGAGAGTTAAATCGGCGCACAGAGGTAAGTTGAGGTAAAAATGGCCCTTCATTTTCCCAACTCCCTTAAAAACGGGAATGGGAGATAGAGTAACACGGATGAGGAAATGGCTTCTGAAAATGAGGGTGGTGGGGGTGGGGGGGCTGTCAGTCAGTCGGTGAAGATTGGCGAAGGCGGCAGGCACTTACTGACGTGGTGGTGCTGATGAACAAGCCGAGCGTAATTTAAGTTAATGACTATGAAATATGCACCAAATTTCCCTTTCAAAAATGATCTGCGATGAGCACAACTGAAGGAAGAGGAAATGAACCTCTGCATGAATCTGCATTAACTAGTCAGCGATGAGCTGCAGGTTACAATTGATGAACACTTTTTTTTGTAAGACTCATGCCCACTATGTTGCAAAAAAGCTTTGACTTGGATTTTTACATTCGAAACAAGACAGACATTGGTGGAGGTGTACCTTTTACAAGTTATTGATTATGGTGATGTGTTGTACATGAATGCCTCACTGTCCTCAAATGGTGGATAGCGTGTATCATCTGGCTGCTTTATGTACATGGAATTATTATTGGATCACAACTTCTGTTGCGTATTGTTCCTTCTGAGTTGGAAAATAAAGCCCTCACCCAGGCTAGCTTCTCTCTCGCTGTGTAGTTTTCATTCTTTTCCTCTGAATGACTACTCTGAAAGACAGTATCGGCCACTCTACTCATGTTTTAACCTTAATGGGTGTGTATAACTTTATTTAAACATGCTATCGTATTTGAATATGATTTTTTCTTTTCAAAACAGTCAAAAGCATCCAACATTGTCCTTTTATCTGTGGTTCAGTGCGTTTTCTCATTTCTGTATTAGCTACATGTACATGCACAGCAGTAATCCATTACTAATGATATTAAAGCTCCTTCATCCAACAATAGGCCTTTTTGTCATGGCACACATTCTGTCATAGCAGGAAGAGCACAGGTGTAACTAATAACATTAACAAAGCCTCAGTTCCATTAACTGCTACAGTAAGCCATGACGGGGAGCCAGCATGCACGATGCCAGAGCCTTGGAGACGCTCAACCTGATGGGAATGTAGTCTTTATCAATGTTGTTAATTAGATCATTAATGTTCTTCTCCTGCCAAGACAAATTAAAATGTCTGATGTGAGTGTACATGAGAGCATTTGTAGTTATTTGCCAACACTTTTGAGGCTAAAATCTATCTCCTTGAGTTTTTTTGTGGTGCTTATCGAGTCCGTGTACAGAGTGGTGTGTATTTCCCCCCACCCCCATGCTGGAAAAGAATGACTCAAAGCATGATTTAATTAGTTTCTGCACAAAGATAGCCACACAGGTATCACGGTAGCATCGCGGCAGAGAGATCCGGTTTGAGGTTGAATACTGGAGGTAAACTGTGATGCTGTGGAGGAGGCGTCACAGCTGTTAACCACACAATCTTCTCTAACATTATAACAGGAATATCAATAGAACTGTCCTCATTTAAATAACTCGGAGTAATGTCTAGGTGGACTTCTTATTATTGTATATAATCGTATGATGAGGTGTGCTTTTTGTTTCAGTGACCAAAGCCTGCTAAAATATCATTCAATGCTAAAATATCATTCAATAATGATACAGTGTGTGGCTGTGGCACACGAGGTAGAGCGCTTGTCCTGTAACCATAAGGTTGGTGGTTCGAACCCCTCTACAGTCAACATGCCGAGGTGTCCTTGAGCGAGACACCTAACCCCAAGTTGCTCCCTGGGTGCTTCTTAGCAGCCCGCTGCTCCTCTGGGATGGGTCAAATGCAGAGAATTGTAATTTCCCCATTGTGGGACTAATAAAGGCTTAATTATTATTATTATTAAAGCTGCTCGAATCAATAATTTTATAGTGACAAAGGATTTCAATTCAATGGGGCAAATTCCTAAAGAATGAATCGTGGCTTCTGATACCACCATTTTGTGAGGAGTGTCACTTTGGTCCAAACCTCTCGAAGGCAATTAAGAGAGAACAAAGGAAAAGACCAGGATTTGGGAAATGTGGGAGGGAGCAAAAAATATTGGTTTATTTCTTGTTTTTTTATTCATTTCTACTCATCATTTAATACATTTTTTTTTTCTTATGTACTCTCAGAAATTACATTTAGGGATTAATTTGGAACCTAAAGATCTATGGAGCATTTTAGCATATTTAAGCTCATTGTTTTGGTTTTATGCAATTTTATTTTTTATTAAATGCTGAAACATTCTGTTAAAGTAGCAAGTAAGGACGAGTTATAAAATCGGCTATACCGTATCTATCTAAATGGCCAATAAGTACTGCCTGGGCCTCCAGCCATTGGTGCCAGTGCTGGCTCCTAGCCGGGACCTGGCAGAGCAGCAAGGCGAAGTTCTGCTCCTGGCCGGAGGAGGAGCTGCTGCTGCCAGGAGCTGAGCGCTCCGCCTCCCGCCGGAGCTCCGACTGCAGGGAAGCCAAATCTTTAGAGGCATCAGTAATTCAATAAATTGGTTTCATAACCAGTTAAGAGTAAGTGACCAAAAACAACATTAATACAAAACCAATATTTTCTCCCACACGAAGGGCATCAGGCCCACCTCTGAACCCTGATCCATTCCGAGTTAGTTTTTTCCCCCAATTTGCTCCGATTCCAATGAGAACATGACCATAAGCGTTTGCATTAGGAGTCATGCCCTGTGTGACTCACTTGCTATGTATTAAAGATTTACAGTATAAGAGAAAGAATGTGTTTTTTCTATAGTCTGGCTGAAATGTTTGACACTTTTGGCAATTTGTCACAGCAGCTGCATGTTGTAGCCTTGAGGCAAAGCAGGCTTTTGGTAGAGTTTCTCACTCTTATCTGTCAAATCCACTAATTTGCCTCCCTCCTGCTGGATGCCCTGTGTTGATGTGGCATTTGAAGTGAGCTAACGAATACCACCGTGTGAACCTCCCCTTGTGCTTCTCGTCTGCACACCGAACAGCAAACAACTGAAGTTCCAAATTTCATTTTGCCATTATCAAGCGTGCGACAATTTCACAGCACAGCAATCACACTATAATGAACTTCCAGAAGCAATTAAAGCCTCTTTCCTGTGGAGGGACCTTCATGAATACAAGAAAGACGGCTCCCTCACAGCCTCTAATCACAGAGCATTCCAGCCGAGGTGTCACATTGGCTTTGTGGTTTGCCAGAAATCCCTTCAGGAGGCCTAAGTAAGGTCCTCTAATCAACATGCTTCCACCTGACAATAAATAATGGGACTTAATTGGTATGGCCCGCCACTGCTTCCCTCACACGTCAAATCGAAACCTCTCTCTTCCTCGAACTCTTTTCAGAATTTGCTGAACATGTATTGACCTTGTTGTAACAGTATTCAAGCATCATTTTTTTCACAGCTGGTCCCGCCTGAGGGTCCACATATCTCCTCCGTGATTAGTCATGGTCCAAACAAAGAATCAATTAACTCCTACTCAATTTAATTTCTAAACATAAAAATAGAAATAAACAGAGCGAAAATGGGACTTAAACCCAATGAATAAAAATAATTGTATTACAAGGAAGTGCAATTTAGACTCCAAACCATGATTAAAAGCATAAGAGAATAACAATAGGCCAATAAAGCAGGTGCTCTGCTGAGAGGGTTTGAGAGGGAAAATCATGTTCAAGCAATGTTAAGTAGAACTCTATTGACACAGTAAAAAACATTTAAAGGGGTACTCCAGTGATTTAGTAATGCACTTCCATAAAGGTGGGGAACACAAGAAAATTCCAAATTGATTCAGCAGAGGCCAAAAAAACAGGAACCTTCATTTCCCATAGATAGCTAGCATGTATGGACTGTATATAAGAAAAAGAGGTAGTGGCTGCACTGACACATTGGTTTGTGGACTACCATTTTGAAGCCTTGAGTTTGGCTTTTAGGCCCTCGCCATCTTGGTTTTTTGTGACTAGAGACACTCACGACTCATGTCACTAACTACCGACTTGACAATATGTCAGCGTACTTCCTGTAAGAAAGTCCTGTGTTCATTTTATTCAAAGATTGGAGGGCACAGAAGGCATAATAAAACTGTCTTCACAAGCCACTCTTAACAATAAGAGATCCAAAGACTTCCTCCTTGAAGGGCTTAGGTTCCACCCAGAACAATTTGCATCAACCTTGCTGGACATAGTTTCAAAGGCCCCCGGCTACCGTGTTAATCTCAAATCAATGTTAGGATGGAGAGAGATATATGGGCTATGTGGTCAATTGTTGAAAAACTAATTTAAAATTCTGAAATTATAGTTCAGGACTGCTTTGTGATTCTTGGCTTAGATAGCAGGATTCATCTTTACTTTACTGTTTAACATAACTGAACAGCCTGGCAGAAATTGTATCCACTGAAATAGTAAAGGCTGTAGTAGAACTAGTTTCATGATATCTCCGCTCTAAAAAAATGTGATTGGTAACCATGGTTGCGCATAGGTTGAGCTGGACCAAATCAGCCCAGCCCTTTAATGAGCTTTTCAAAGCCGGAGGCAGCTGGGTATGAGTCATATGGTTGCACATGTTAAGCCAATACCAGGATTAGGATGCTGATGGTCCTATGGGTTGTGAAAACTAAGACTTTGTCACTCTGGTTGAGTTTTTAGATGAAACCTTTGCATTAAGGAAGGGTTTTTGGTAGAAGTTCCTAGGTGTGTTCTAAATGAAATTATTTTAATATAAAAGTGTTCTCGGTAGAACCACATGGGTGGGTTATGGGTGGAACCGTTGCACCATGGCAGGGTTTTCTGTAGAACTCATAGAGGGAACTGGGTGGATTATTTCACAGCTGATTCTAGGTTAGACATTTTAGGTTGGGTTCCAGGTAGAGCCCTCTAAAAAGGGTTTAGTAACCAAAAGGCTGACAACAAGCCTAAGAACCCTTTGTTCTAGTTAGTACCCTTTTTTCTATGAGTGTAAGACTAACCAAACTGCCCATGATCAGGCCCTTAAAAAAAGACTTTGACAAACAACCTCTGGGAGCAAAGTGGGCTTTTGATTATCCAAACCAGTACCAATATTTTGCAGCTAAATGTGTCAGTATCAGTTTTTCTATTTTCCTGCCAAACTAAAGGTATTCAGTGTCCCCTTTCAGAGTTTAAAACCCTCCACTCTCCACCCACACTAATGAAATTCTTTCAAGGTAAGCTCTTTGAGGCAGAGTGACCCATAACACCTATTCACTGGGAATGAACCCTAAAGGTAGCTGCCCTTGAATGAAATATTAATTAGAAAAAGGTTATTATAAAGCTGTAATATTCAAATGTGCAATAAGCTGGCAGTTTTAGTGCCATTTTTTAGCTGCAGTCAGGGAGGACCTCACAGTATGTGATCATAAGAAGAAAGCATTTGAAAATCAGTGCTATACATTTCTGTGAGTGACGACTTGTGTGAAACTAACTGAATTTTGCTGATGTGGTACAGTATCACCCTCCGTCTAGCAATGCAAGGAGCTTAAAATAAGCACATACTGCACATATTGCTTGACCCAGCTATGATTTACTGAAGCTGCTTTGCCTTTGTTGGCTTTTAGGCTTAAACCATCTGAGATATTGAAGGTCAGTATACGTAGCTGTGGTCAGGACCTGAAAAGATCTACTTGTAGAGTGAAATGCTACATTTATGCATCATGAAATAAAATTATCTTTCCTGTGTTTTCAGTGACGGAAAATAATATGCACCTTAATATTCTGACCTGCAGTGGCAGGTAATGAAAATTCATCGCATGCATCAGTTTCTGTGTATTGTTTCTGTAGTTTGTGAAAAATGTAGTTAATTAAAAAAATAATGAAACAACCGCCACCTCAGCTCCTAGCTCAGACTCCTCTATTAAGTATCATACCAAATCATCAGATGCCTGCACATCCTGTTCATATTACATGTTAGCAATGGCTGGAAGAAGGCCGGCTTTATCTTACCAGTGTTGAGGTCCTTATACTCCTGGGAAAAGTGCTCATTCTGATGTACCCATTCCCCGTTGCATTTGAAGAAGATCTGTAAGGCGGGCGCGGCTCGACACCGCAGCTTAATGGGGTTGCTCTTGACGATGTAGGCGTCCTCTGGCTCCTGGATGAAGTGCGGCAAGGTGCCCTGCACCGAGGGTAGGGCGTCGGGCTGAGCATCCCCTGGGGCACCTGCAAACCAACACCTCGGTTACTACATCATCCCACATCTCTTTTAGAAGATTAATATTGAAATGAGCAATAGCAGGCCAAAATCATTCTCCATTTTGTTTTACAAACAACAGTAAAACAGCAACTGCTTGCAAATATAAAATGATTGCTCAGTGGAATATGGGCAAATTCAAAAGCTAACATATTATAGAAAGGAAAGTATACAGAGAATACAATTTGTCCCCCATTCTAGCAAAACTGTTCTCCTCAGAGCAATTTGCAGATGAATGAAATCAGAGCGGACGAAGTGGAGAGGAATTAGGAGAGACTGATTACCCAAATTGTGCCAGTGGAGTTTGAATACATCTTATCTCAGCCTAAGGGCCTGGAGTTTATTCCACACATAAACAGCCTTTTGCTGCCGCCGACGTGCCACCATGTCTTGAACTAGAATTCACAGCAGGTCACGCCCCTTTCTTTTCAGTTCGGCGAGCACCCGGCCCAGCTCACTACTATAGTTCGTCGTGGCAGCTCATAGATCTAAGCACAGTTTTGGAAACACCAATCTCCGATTGTGAGCGCTTGACCTACAAGTGAATTTTATTTTTCTAGTTTAAAGGTAGGTCTCGACTTCACATGTGCTCACCTCCTCTGGGTAAAGCAAAGAGAGCCCTGCAGGCTGGCTACATAAGGAACAGGATGTTTGTGCTCCAGCCATCCCAGGGATCCTTCTCAGAATTACACCTCAGTCCCATCAAGGCAGCTCCAGCTAAGCTATTCAGTGCCGCAAAAAGCCCATGAAAGCTATTATGTCCCACCATCGAATCCAATTCTGTCCCCTGAAATCGAATCGGCCCTCTCACCACCTCTCTCAATCAATGTTGTCCTTGTTAAATGGGTAAATGAATGGATGCAGGTGTACAGAGAGGCCACACATAAAACAAACAGGCAGGGAAGTGAATGAATGGAAATAATATGATGACATGACCTACTGCATGACAGGTAGATGTCTTTATCTTATTGCTACAACACAAACACATGCTTTAGCTATTCAAAACGCCATCATAACCTGTTTTCTTTGGGTTTCAATACATCCTAGAAAAATTAATAAAAGCAAGGCACTAACAGGGCTACTGCAGATGTATTGTCATGATACCCTCCATTTGGTGGCATTGTAAGATACATTGTATGTTTGTATGCAAAAGCATGCAGTGACATTGGCTTTGTGCTGTAAAAGCAGGTAATGACATTGAATTATGGGTGCAAACTAGTGATGTAACCGAATGCCAGAGGTGGAAGTGACAAAATACATTAAGTCTAGTTAAACCATTATGTTATTGTGACCAGCTAAACTTATTTATAGACACGTAGGGAGTATAAATGATGTGTACTGGTACTGTTTTGCTGGTGAACTAGGAAGAGTCGTACACTATGCCTAAACAAAAGTTGTGCTTGTGTGACACTGTCATACAAAATCAGAGAATGTGCATTATTAGGGTCAAATTGTAAAGATATGGAATTGTGTGTCACAAGTGAGTAAATCAGACAAATAGACTAAACATACAGGATACGACTGCAATGAAAAACATGACAGAACACTCAACACCAGCAATCAGTGAACAGTTCGAAAACAGCCCTATAAACAGATGGAGATTAGATTTTTTTTTTTTTATCATGCTCATGTATGACGGCAGATGAAAGGGACAGAACCGAATGATGGGTTGGTGGGACAGAGTATGAAATCGATTATTTTTTTTATCTGCAGAGGAACTCGGGCCAGTGCACACATCTGATGAAAAACGGACTCCTGTCAGATTTTTAATTTCTCTCTAACCCTGCTCCCGTGTTGTCTTTAATACATTTACAGCCCATAACGTATTCATGTCATACATAACATTTAAAAACAGCAAACAACGGCGAGAAAATGTGCCGTGGAGAAATCAACGTGGCGTGATTTCTTAGTGTTTGAAAAGCCCTGCAATTTCAGACAGAGTTTTGCTTTCAGAGGGATTTTTATCCGTATATATATAGATATCACCACATGAGAAAGCAAACCATCATACCAGCTACCACAAGCTGTCCGCACACACTGAGGTCTTCTTCATCTCAGCACTTTGCTGTATCATTTATACATCCTACGCATCAAATAGAGCCTTTCATTTTTCTTTTTTCTTATGTTCTTACAAAGAACAGTTTATTATGACACCATGCAGGTAATTATCATTCTCATCTTTAGGCAAACTGATGGATTCTCAGAGAATGTAGGAACTGTGTAACCTGGTGCGACCTGTGCCTTGTCAACACTCAGTATCAGTGGGAGAGCTATTTTGAAAAAGAGCTTTGCTGGCGCATGTCTGCACTCTGTGCTGCCGTGACTCCGGAAAACTTTGGAGGCGTTTTGTTCCGAAGAGGCAAAGTTAGAGAATTAGTCGTCTCTTGCCTGAGCTGCAAATATTAAATTATTAAGAGCTGACTATTTCACTAATTATATCAGCAGTAGAATTCAGATTTGGCCGCGGAGTAGTGGAGTACCTGCCAGCAGTGTTGATAAATAATTGCGACTATTAAATATATTGCAATTTAAATTACAACAAATTTTAAATAACCTTGTAAATAATGTTACAGTAATGTGATAACTTTCAGAAACAAGAAGTGAGATTTTCCAATTCGAATCCAGTAAATACATTGCAGATACAATGGGTAATGATTAGAAACGTCCGCTCAGACACTGAAGTCACAAGGCTAGCTTGCTACGCTAATCTCCTCAGCAATAACTTGCATTTATAGTCCAGATGTTACCATCTGAGCTATTTTTGATAAACTCGTTGCATCGTTCTAACTACTGTATGTATAGTTATTTTCAGAGCATGTTCCAGTGGTTATGGATGAGTATTTGAATTATGTGAATGACAGCTATGGATCACAACTTTTGGGTCAAGACAAATCGACATGTAAATCACTGGATAATTTTACTTCTTCAGGTTTTGGCTAAAGGGGTCACCTTCAGAAGACGTTTGGCAATTTATGATGAGGAGTTACAAGGCAACTCTGTCGCCACTACAACTAAACAGCTTTTTTAATTATGATTTGATGGATTACGTTTGCAGTTTTAAACGTATGGTTAAAGTTGTAAACTGAAACAAAACAAAAACGCAACAAAACTATTTAGTTAGGTTTGCAACAACACAATTACATAGTTAGACTTAGACAACAAAACAACTTGGTTAAGGTAATGCAAAAAAATTACTCAGGTTCCTTAGGTTCAGGCAACATAGCTACTTAGTTATGTTCAGGCAACAAAGCTACTTAGGTTCAGGCAACAAAGCTACTCAGTTAGGTTCAGGCAACAAAGCTATTTAATATGTTTAGGCAACAAAACTACTACAAACCTATTGGTTTTGAAGCGACCACCAACTTCATCAAAACACCACATGAGTGAACATTTTAGAAAATGTACTGTTCATTCCACCTATAGAGTTCCAGACACTTGGAGAATTAGTGTCTTGGTTTATTTAGTTTTTTTTCCCCTTACAATTTTCACCCATCTGTCTAAATATTGTATGTAACACATTGTATAACCCAATCAAATATTTTTTATGAGTTTTCAAACCTTGAGACTCCAGTTCTTATTAAGGACATCATCATTTTAAAAAGATGAATATGTTAATTACTACTATTATTCTAAAGACCTTCAAACCTTAGAGGATTACTGTGCAGTATATATGAAAAACAGGCACTCCAGTAACCAGTCTGATACTACTGTATTTTATTACAAATCTTTTTTTTGTCTTTAGCCTGTTAATTACTTAACAGCATTAATGCACGTTCTGACTACAGATAAAGAAAACAGCTTTTATTGCTTTCACAAATTTATATGGAAGCCTCCTAATAAAAAATTGTTCAACCAGAAAGAAACACTGCTTCAACATAATTTCAAGAACTAACACATTTAATGGTTGGGGCATGTAATTCTCCTCCATCCGACACCTTCCTCGCCACTGAGCATCCTCACTCTAATCAGCTAATTGCTGCTATGACGAATAAAAATAACCCCACGCTGCAGAGCCCAGACAAGCCTCTCCTTTCACTCTATTTTTTTCACATTGCACAACAACTAATGATGCGCCATGTCCTTTTCACTGAATGTTTAAACATTCAGCACATTCAAAGGTAGCAGCTAATTGGAACAAGGTGACAATCCATGCTCCATAAACCTGGAGCTGTAGCGGTGGCTGCTCCGCTCTTGATGGATGCTCATAAATATCAGCCTTAATGAAGGAAATGACTGTGGCGCCAATAAGTCACTTATTTCCTCATTACGCTGGTTAGTTTTAACACTGCCTCTAAAATGCCCCCTCACCCTATCTGCTGCCAGTCACAGGTTTCCACCTGACTTAACATGTGGCTCAGTGCGGTGGACCTGCAGCTGATAAAGGCCCCGGGTATCACTCTGCATACAGGGACACGGACGACATGTCGGCGCCACTGTCGGCTCAGACTGGCTGACAATGCCTGGGGAGCCAGGGGACCATGTTGAACAAAAAAAGATTCAAATCAACAATCTCTTAGAGACCTGCCAGGGCAATGAGCACTACATGGCCTGTTTGGATATGCAAGGAAGGATTGAGACAGTGCAGACTTTAATGACGGGGCACACAGTCATGCAGCTTTGGACTTTTGATATATCGACTACAAAACCATTCCTCAGGAAACAAGCTCTGCTAGTGGACCCTTGAGACTGCATTGTTAGTTACATTTTAGAACACAATGGTGTTGGTCCACAAACAACATAATGACCATTTTGTGAAGTTGGCTCTGATGTCATGGGGTTCTAGGTAGCATGAATACGCTTTGCCAATCTCTATGCAATGTATCTGTACTGCTTACACCACAAAACTCCCAAAGCCGGTGTGAAGCTCAAAGTGGGTGGCACCGGACTTCGCCATCTTGGCAACACAGCTTAACTCCCGGCTAATCCAAAAATGGGCAAAGAGGTGGATCATTTAAGGAGCTGAGGCTGCAAAGGTGACACCACAGAGTAGACAGCTAACGGCTGGCTACCTGAGACAGCACCCACCTGTCAATCAAAGTGCCCATGCCCTCAATTATGCCTAACTTTTGGAGAATTATGCCTCGCTTTTGGAGCCAGCCTCAAGTGGAACTGCAGATTTTGGCCCTTCCGCATTGGCTTCATTCCTCTGCACCGGACGTCGCTGATTGATGTTGATGTAGGGTTGCATAAACTAAACAACTGATCTCAGACTACTCATGGTGCCTTTTGGGGAACCAACTGACTTTCGTTAGTGCATGCTGCCATCTTGATATTTTACTTGTGTCTGAAGCAAACTCTTGGGGATTGCCTAGAGAGCAGTGTTAAAAAAGCACAATGAAATGTGTAAATCAGAGCTAAAATGACCGCGGGAAGATACGTTCACTCAGAACTGTAGACCGTCAGCTTCCCTGCCTGCCGTAACGTGAGTGGTCGCATGCGTGTACGCATTAACACAAAGTCAATTTAGTGTGCGTAAGGTGTGTGGCCGAGCAGAAAAGAGAAAAACTGGATAGCGTAGGTGAATGAGAGAAGACAAAGAGACGAGGTGGAGTTGAGAGGGAGTGTATTAAAAGAATGGTGAATAAAGAGAACTGGATACAGTAATGTAGGTGATGAAAGGAGAAAAGCCCTGCAGGAAAGTGCAGCTAAAAGCTGAAAAATTACAGATATGTTCATGAACAAGGGACATAGGAGCTCATCCCAATATCACAATTACCTTGGGTTGATTGTATGTAAGCAAAGGAATTCATTATACTACACTTGCGCATGGAAATAAAATTAAGAGCTGTAGACTTAGCTCCAGTCTTTACAGCCATCAGATCTTCATAACAACACAAGTCCAGTCAAGCTGGTATCCATGTTGTTATGGAGATGCAAATCGCTGTGCAAGGCTGAAGGGCAAACTGAGTCAAACCAAGCCAGCATATGTTTATGGAAAAGGGGCTCTAGTCTTGTGGAGGTCTTTGACTTAAACTTAGATTCAAGGGAATCATTGACCAGAAAAAATTAAACTAGGTCATAAAGATGATTAGAAATCCTCTGAGGACCATACTGAATTTCATGATGATCTGACCAGTTGTTGTGGGGATATTTTATCTCCAAAGAGACAGAAGCAAAAGGGAACTCACTGCACATTTCAAAAATTGCATATGTTTTCATAGTGATCCACACTTCTTCATCATGGTGAGACTAAAAAAATTTGAGTTTGCATCAAAACTATAAAATTGTGACTTCAGTTCTGAGATGGTGCCTTCACTTGCCCTCATTTGTCTCCTCTCAGTTAAAGTTTTTCCTGCACAGATGCGAGGTTCCTGGGAAAGGGGATGTCTATATTGTCAGATTGTGATTTGTGATTTGTGCTATACAAAATAAATTTCATTTAATTGATAAGTCTGTCATTCTGCATTACAACGGTAAAAACCTGTCACATTAATGTTCATTTTATGTATTTAAAAAAAAGAAAAGAAACACAATCATGTTCTATGATTTTTTTTCTCCAAAACTACCAAAAGGGGACTTGGCAAGAGCTCAAGTGAATGGGATTCTAGAACCATTCCCATTAAAAAAGGTACAACATGTCAAACGAGGTTCTTCGATAGTGCGTCTTAAGAACCACAACCCAATTTTGCCACTAGATTCGACAGCTTCCCTCGGCATCAATAGTTTACAAACTCTTCTAAAATTGGACACTGGAAGAGAAGGTTCCTGAAAGATCAAGCTGACAGCATTCTATGCTTTTCCTCAACTGGGCCTCCCGACTGAGTTGGACATTACTATTTCACACAGCCGCTCCACAGCCCAAGTCCTTTAAAACCACACATTCTTCCTTTCACATCCACGGGGATCACTTGGGACTTCTCATGGATTTTTTTAACAGGAGCTGAGATAGGCGAAGGGCAAGAATGAGGAGCGTCAGCAGTGTGAGTAGCGGCTTTACATGGTGAGCACCCTCTCAGCTTTTCAGCAGGAGTCCTCCTTATTTGAAAGGCAGAGAGTCAGGAGGTGTCAGACTAATCCTTGACACTAAAGAAAAAGATTGGCCGAACAAAAATGCAGGAAAAGGCTCTAAACACAGCAGGACTGGGAGACCGCTGAGTGAACTCCAGGATATAGGTGCTGGAGACACTGGAAGGACAGGACTCAAAACAAGCACTCCCATCTGGGATACTTTGTGTGTAAATTCACTGACACTCCGTCTCACGCTAACCTCAACATGAACTCTAACAGAAATCAGATTCAAATCTCGAAGGAACAGTAGCTTTGCATGCTTAGCTGTGTGTACATTACATTACTGCCAAACCATTTCCCAAAGCATACCATCTATTTTAGGATACGTTTCCTACTTTGAAAGCTTCTCCTGGTTTCAGTTTATTCCTGAATGGTATAAAAACCTACAGACTTGCTAACAAGGAACAGCAATCCATCAAAGTTATTTTAGTTCCCCTGTGTAATAAACATTTTTCAGTTAAAGTTGTATTTCACTGCAGTATTATGCAGCTGTGAGCAGCAACATTTATACGATTTTGAGATTGCTCTCAAATTTCTTATTGGGAAACAGCAACATTCAGACATGTTTGCTGACCAGCAGCCGTCCAAGAAGACAAAATTCACAGTATCACAGTCATGACATCCATTTTTAACTAAATTGTTTGTCTTACGAGTTCGATTTTCTAACTATGCTCATGAATATATCCTTAAAGCATAGATGTAGATCTGAGTCAACAGTCAATTAATCAATAAGTTGATTGTCAGAATATTTGTTGGCAGCTGTTCTGCTAACTAATCAAGTAATTTTTTAAGCAGAAATGCCCAAAGATCATTGATTCAGTCAATCAAGCGTTGTTCAGACGAAACATCCCAGTTTAAAAGTCTAGACACGCCACTGGTGCAGTTCCTATTATAACCAATAACAATGAAACATATCAAATAATTTATAAGCCAATACAAATGAAAGAGAAACATAATGTATGGGACTTGAATTACTACACTTAACATGACCTGCTGTAAAGTATAGATGCTCAAAGTTCAGCAGTAAATAAATATAGAAGACTATTATGAAATTATTTGGGGAATTTTTTTTTAAATTTATAAACAAACAAAAAATTCAAACATGTCAAGTCATTATTATGAAATATTATTTCCTCATTCTCTTTTATAAAGTTTTATTGGTATTCATTATCATTTGATTGTAGACTATGTATATCAAAATGGCCATTTCAGAAGTCAGATTTAATTTCATTTTTAATCTCATTTTTAATCTTTCTTAATAACACTTTTATGTTATGATCAAATTTTAAAGGAATACTTCATCCCAAATTTTTTTACATTTGTGTATCAATTACTCACTCCCTGTTACACTGAACTGTTGTGGAAAATATATGTTTTATTCATATGTCTTTACGGAGTGAGCATAAGACTGATAAATGAAACATAAATGAGATTTGCTGTTGGGCCCTTATTGACCTTTATATTGTGTATGTACCCTGTTACATCAAAGTTTCCATCCATATTGTCTCACAGCAAGTTGTATTTGTGTCTTTTCTTAGGAGTTCACACTATCTGAACATACAATAAACTAAAATAAAACTAGATAATAATAAAGGGTCTCTTTACAATATCAGGTAGATACGAGGATCATATTAGTTGATATAGTATTTAATTGGTACAAATTTCCTAATAGATTTGCATGTCATTTTTAAATAACAGCTGACACACACTAACCTGAGGTGTATGGGAGTTTTGGGGGTGTGGGGGAAAGTGAGCACTCAAAGCCATGCAAGCACCCTCTATTCTTTTTATACAGTGAGAAGCAACAGAAAACAGTATCACATGTTCCATTTAACACAGTACAAAACATTAGGGTGGGCTTCACGGTGGTGTAGTGGTTAGCACTGTCGCCTCACAGCAAGAGGGGCCCGGGTTCATTTCCCGGGCCAGACAACCTTCTGTGTGGAGTTTGCATGTTCTCCCCGTGTCAACGTGGGTTCTCTCTGGGTACTCCGGCTTCCTCCCACAGTCCAAAGACATGCAGGTTAGGTTAATTGATGACTCTGAAATTGCCCGTAGGTGTGAATGTGAGCGTGAGTGGTTGTCTGTCTATATATGTCAGCCCTGCGACAGACTGGCGACCTGTCCAGGGTGTACCCTGCCTTCGCCCATTGACAGCTGAGATCGGCTCCAGCACCCCCGCGACCCTTAACTGGATAAGCGGTTACGGAAGATGGATGGATGGATGGAAAACATTAGGGTCACAACATTAATGCCATCTTCCTTTCAGATGAATGACACTGCATGAATGGACATATTAATCCAGGTAATAAAGACATTTGCAGTAGACGGCACTACAAACACTTTCATTACACAACCACCACATTAACAGTAACGGCACTGAAGTGACTACACTCAGAACAGCCATGATGGCAGCAAGGATATTGCAAACTTATTGGGTTCATTTTTATAAAAGTAAGCAAAATGGGACACCAACCTACATGCATAGACTGCAGAAGTGTTGGGGCGCACTCGTAAATTTATGAGACTGATATAATATTTTTTATAAATGAAATCCTGTATTTTACATTGTACTTGTTTTATATTGTTTAATAGGTGATTACAGAACAAGTGAGTAGCCTACATGGAAATATAAACAGAAGTAAGAGGGGAATATTTTTTTTTTCTTCTGCAAAAATTAAAAAATAAAGTAAAAAATATATTTTAGATAAAAAAATACATTATTATCAGGTATAAGTATGTATGTGCAGTGGGGGGGTTGGAATCCTCCCAACCCGAGCTGTAGAACCCATTAAATAACTTGTTTTTTTCCCATCAACATATCAGCTTCCACTTAACCTTTTTGGAAAAGCAACAAAAGGAAATCTTGTTCTTTAAATGAGCCAAACAATATTGGTCACTGTCATCGACTCCCACTGACATTTGACATTTATCTATCAAATGCATTATCATCAAAGTTGTTGTGGAACCATGGACAGCACTGTTTGTTTTGTATTGTGAGTTTGAATGTTCGGCGCAGTCCTTAGTACTCAGTAAGAACCCGTGTTCTGGCTGAACACGGGTTTCTTAGTTTGTTTTCTTAACCTGGTGCGGTTTCCTAGCCCTACAAAAAGCCGTTTCTAGCACCACCCACATTTGTATCTAGCCCCACAAAAAGCTATATCTAGCCCGACAAACAGCTGTTTCTAGCCCCACCCACATTTGTATCTAGCCCCACAAACAGCTGTTTCTAGCCCCATTCACAGCTATATCTAGTCCCACAAACAAATGTTTCTAGCCCTACACACAGCTTTATCTAGCCCCACAAACAGCTGTTTCTAGCCCCACAAAAACAGTTTCTAGCCCCACCCACATTTGTCTCTAGCCCCACAAATAGCTGTTTCTAGCCCCACAAATAGCTGTTTCTAGCCCCACAAAAAACTGTTTCTAGCCCCACCCACATTTGTATCTAGCCCCACAAACAATTGTATCTAGCCCTACACACAGCTTTATTTAGCCCCACAAACAGCTGAATCTAGCACCACAAACAGCTGTTTCTAGCCCCACACACAGCTATATCTAGCCTCACAAACAGCTGTTTTTAGCACTATATCTAGCCTCACAAACAGCTGTTTTTAGCACCACAAACAGCTGTTTCTATGTGCCTCCACCTGCTGATTTGAAAAAAGAATTGTTCTTGAATTCAAAATATATTTCTGGCTCTGATGGTGCTATTTTCTTATGTGAGTGCTCTGATCGATACATGCATTTCTTGATTTTGATTTCTGAGGCCATTACATGGTGACCACTCTCAATTTTTGATGATTGAAACTAGGATCCAACAGTCCAGGGCTAATTATCATCCTAGTGTCAGTGACACCGTCCTGGCAGTCCAAACCCTTAATGGTAAGGATCATCAATGTGTGCTGCAGTATTTTGCTTCCTGGTTCAAGCTGAATACACAAAAATTAACAGAAGGACACACAAACCCACATTGCCCAACAGAAAATACAAACAGACAAGTGAATACAGGTATCCATAGACAGGATTTACACTGTCACATTTTTTATGTACACCACCATGTCCACTTGCACAAAAACATCAGGGCCGAGCAGCTGCTTCAGCTAAGTCATTGAGAAGAAAATAACGCTTAGAGCAAGCCAGAGATTTTCATTTTTTTCTCATTTGCTAGCTGGTCCGTCAAACACAGGCCCGGGGGGAATTCGACCCTTTGTGGCAGATGACTCAATGCGTACGGCCTCACTGCATGAGAGAGGAGCTGGCCACGTTGTTTACACATACACGTTTCGTAGCATTGACATTGTCAAGCAATATTCCTACTGCACCACCCCGCCTGTACGCTTCTCAGTAAAGCCTCTTACGCGGGCCTGTAATCAATTTTAAAAGGTTGAATGGTATGAAAAGCAATTACACGGCACATGTGTCCACTGTCAGGCAGCTGGCGAGGCTGCAGTTTGAGAGGTGGGCTCCCCAGTGATTACAGAGCATAGATCTGGAGCTGTGTCAGTTATAGGTTGTTTCTGTTAGATCCTCCCGTTACACCAGAGGCCCGAGCAGCCTTACGGGCCTGACTGACTGAGACAGCCTCTGACAGTTATTGACAGTCTGCTGCACTTCCCAGAAAGGGCAAAAGAGACAGAGAGAGAGAGATTGGGAAGCAAATCCCCATGTTAGGGCTTCTCACATATCCTATTTCTTCTTACTCTCAAAGTGGGATGCTTTCCTTTATATAATTTAAAAGTGTTTATTTTAGACTGATCGATTGGTAGATATTGTCTCTTTATTAAATTTCAAATATCTGCCACTCATGATGTTGTTCGCTGAGACTCTTCTTCAATGTAAGAAAAATTTAAAGTCTGCACATTTTACGGAAGAAATCTGTCGAGAAAAAAAGGGTTCTAAATCAAATCATGTTCATCATTGTTTATATCACGGTTTGCAAAAGTACAGTTGAAATAATGGGTCCATATATACATGAGGAAAATTAATTGGTCATTAATAAAAAGTTCCATTTTATTATTTTCAAACTTGTAGACTTGACTGACTAACTCTTTACTGATACACTCAAAAAGGTACGCCCTATACATCTTCTTGATGTTTCCATTTTATTATTTTCAAACTTGTAGACTTGACTGACTAACTCTTTACTGATACACTCAAAACGGTACGGAGTGCTAGAGAGCACACACCCATCCACCCCTTATGTGCAACTAAGCCAGAGATCCAAAAGCAAACATGCAAACTCCAAACAGAGGGACCGGCCGTCGGTACAAGGGGACAGTGCTTAACACCAAACCACCGCGCCGCCCCTAAAGAACACACACAGTCACTATGAAATACACACTGGCTATGCTTTCAAAAGATGAGAGCAGATACACTGCTACCTTTTTTTTTTTTTTTTACAGTGGAACATTTGCACTTTCCCTGAAAGCTAGCGGGGTGTAACATTAACCATGCCATTACTGGTCAACCATCACTTGCTGGAACTGTCAACACTCAACCAGCTGCACTGTTAAGAACCAAGCATTATCAGAAATGGACAAACACAATTATCGTTCATACAACACATTAGTAGAGTAATAGCGGGGCTTGCAAATGCAGTCAAACAGCTTAAGACACATTTGAAACTGTAATCTACATTATATTGTCACAGGGTCTCCACACATTCAACCAATCAACAGCCCCCTGTGAGGTCCAACTGAGCTCAGCATATTTTACGTGTTGACACACTCACAGGTGAAAAACTATGAAACCATCAAGGATCACAGACTGTAGCAAGTGCCTCATGTTTCCACGAGACAAGGAGAGAAATTTCCTCACCAACATGCTGCTCTGTGCAGCTGGTGAAGATAACGTCAGCATCAGCCGCTCAGTTAGGTGTTGATTAAAACATTAGAGCAAAAAACTTTCTGCTACAGAAAGGCAGAATTCATTCCAACCCCATAATGATGTAAAATATGGAACCCTACAGTTTTCAATATTAAATACATTAAAAACAGCATTATAAATAAATAAATATATGAATCAATTGTGGGAAATATATAAATGAATCAACAATTTGTGACTTAATAAAAGAAAATATCAAAACTCAACTTTTTGTTATAATTCTTTTCAGGATTCATTTTCAAAATACTGCCTTTAATTTGTCATTTTTATTTAAATTCATTTCGAAACAACCCAGTATCAAGTAGTATTGGTAAATGGACTTGCATTTGTGTAGCGCCTCTCTAAAATCATTCAAACACATTCATACACTGATACAATGCAAGGTGCCATGTGCCCATCAGGACTGAGCTAATTCACAATCATACCCATTCATATGAGAGCAACTTGGGATTCAGTGTCTTGGTCACAGACACTTCAACATGGACTGGAGGAGGCGGAGATCCATGCGCCGATATTCCGTTTGAAAGAAGACCTGCTCTGTTTGTATTTGGCCAGGTTAGATCCAGGTTTCTCAAGGACAGGGCTGTGAGACTGTACTGGTCTCTTCCCCATTAGCATTGGTCAAACATAATGGTAAAGATCACTCCACAAACATGTGGGTTAGTGTTTGATTGGAATATTTCACTCAGTGATAACATGTAGCCTCACTTCAACGAAGAGCTGGGACAAGTCTGTACACACTATGTATGAGATAGTGTGTTTTTTCCTTGAACTTCAGAGTCATTAAAGTGAAATGTGAAATCAGAGATAAGGCTGTTAAAAATGTGTGAATAATAACTATTGATCGGGTGGGAGGGGAAATTCTGAGAGACTGTAACTTTCAATTCATGTCAAGTTTCAGTTCATGATTTCACAAAGATGAGTGGGACAATGACAACACCACAGTCACAAAAATGCCATTATGATTTAAAAAGTTTCATGAAAGTAAAGTTTTTATGAATTAAAAGTGCCATTATGACATAAAATGTTCTATTCTGAAATAAAAAGGGCCATTATGACAGAAAAAGTGCCATTATGAAAAATAAATTTCAATCATGATTATAAAAACTGACATCATGAATAAAAACTGCTATCATGAAATAAAAAGTGCCCTCATGAAATAAAAAGTGCCATTATGACAAAAAAGTGCAACCATGAAATAAAAAATGCCACCATGAAATAAAAAGTGCTATCATGAAATAAAAATGCTATCATGAAATAAAAATGCTATCATGAAATAAAAAGTGCAATCATGAAATAAAAAACTGCCATTATGAAATAAAAAACTGCCATAATGACGAAAGTGCCATAATGAAATAAAAAGTTCCATAATGCTCCATAAATAAATAGCTATAAGTAAATGGTAAATGGACTTGATGATGGTACTGGCTACCATGCAAGGTGCCACCTTGCCCATAAGGACTCTAACCAATCATTCCTACCCATTAATACACCTATGGCACAGCCTCTGGAGCAGAGCAGAGGCGGGGATCGAACCGCCGATCGTCTGATTGAAGGACGAGCCGCTTCATCACTGAGCGACATTGCCAGTCTGTCTGGCCAATAATTATTCAACGCTCCAGGCTCTCAACTAACACGTCTGTAGTTGCGTAACCGTTTCACAACGTAAACCACACACAAATCACCTACCTTAAGATGATATGCAAAAGGGTGCCCAAGTGACATTATGAAAAAATGTGCCATCATGAAACAAAAAGTTACACTTTGAAATAAAAATTGCCATCATGAAATAAAAACTGCTATTATGACATGTCTTTATAAAATATTTTTATTTAATTTATATATTTTACAAAATTAATAATTTTCACGTTTGTTTCAGAAAATGTATTTATTAATTGTTGATTAGATTATATGGTGGTTCTATAGAAAAACCTTACTCTGCCAACAGATTGCTGCTGCGTGTCACTAATCGAAGTAAATACAATAACATCCTTAAAGGTTATGGCAGCTGTAAATACCATACAGTCTATCATGTTACTTCATTTCCCCAGGTGCTTGCCACCCCAAAGAGAAGAAAAAGTTTCCCTATTAGCATTCCAGTTCACTGAGAAATGGCTTGTTAGCATTGTTAGCAGTCTCAATGGATGCCGTTGGTTCTACTATTAAGCCACAGGCTCTTCAGCGTCACATCTCGGTCTCATGTATAAACATGAGATGTCTGCTGCTTTAATCCTCACAATACTGCTGAATCAATCTGCCCTTTATTAGACTTCAAGCCACTGCAGAGATGTTGTTGCCGGAAATACTGATGACACTGATTTACATATTACTACAAAATCTATCCCTGCCATGGATTGTCTTGTAGCAGAGCTAACCTTGCTTTTTTGTATCACAGGCTCATCAGATTATAAATTAATCCCAAGGCATGAAACTGGAACAGATAGTGGATAGATTGATGTCTTGTTAGGTTGTTTGACTCAGAGATACCGTCACAAGCCTTGTGCTTTAAAGAACATGTCTGCTATGTCATTTTATGAAAGAAATCCAATTAATTGTATGATCCAATGTCACTGGTTTGATGATCTGAGGTGTTTGAAGAGCGTTGTGTAGCTACATTTATTTGCTTCAAGTAATTTCTCTGTGAAATGAGAATCAAAGAATTCAAATGTGTTTCAGATGGGGTAGCTTTTATGATGGCTGGGAAAACAAAGTATTAGGGCAGAGACACATTTTTATGTTGCGTTGGCTCTTTACAGCAGCACGCTGGATTTGAAAAGAAACAGTGACTGTGAGGTTAAAGTGCTGACACTGCTTTAATTTGAGTGTGGTTACACAGTGCAGTAGCTCACTGAAGCTCTTTTTATACAGTGCCCCCCCCCAACATAGGGGACAGAAAGTAAAGTGACAAGTTAAGATGAACTTTAAACATTTTTTAAATCCTTTGCAGTGAGTGTAACAACAAATGGCAACTCTTACTGACACATTCTTTTAATTGACTTGAGAAAAGTAATCCTGATTGAAAACGGCAAAGGCGATCCTAACATATAACTGAACAATGATGTGAAAACAAACTTTTGTCTATTATTAGGCTTAACATTTTTTTGCTGAATAAAGTATTCACAGTTCACCCACTATATATTGGACACATTAAAACAATTAAAAGCTGGAAGTGAGAACTAATGTACAAATTCTCAAACAATTTGGTTTATGATCTTAATTAAGCTTAATGCTGTTCATCGTCAGAGCGTTCGTTCCACATAATGTGTTTTCAAGCATGTGTTGATTGTCCATTCACAGTGAAAGTACAAATAGACATGCATCAAATATCACCGAGACAGTACCTCACTAAGCTGAGGCAGCTGAACCTCGTTTGAAAATGCGAAAAGGTCTGCAGCCCCTTTGGGATGGAACGTGTCTGGCCGACTGAATGGCTTTGATCACTCTTTCAGCGATGGCAAATGCCTTAAGTGTTACCTGCGCCGTCTCCTGGCACATTGAAATTGAAAAGCCAAAAACTAATTACCAACTGTGGCTTCCTGACAAAGCTCCAATTCTAACTCATTTTCCCTGTCAAACAGAGAGAGAGGGGGCGGATGCTAGAGCTTGTCAAACTCAAGACTCACTCTGCATAAGTCTGCCTTCTCCCCCTGCCTTTAAACTATAGCAGTCCAGCTGATGTGAGGAAAGTGCATAGCGACTCAGCGGTCGCGAGGTAAATTGAATCTCAAAAGACGAGAGACATACGTTTGAGGCTGATTTATTTACAAGCTGGTTGATGAGGGCCACGCAGGGCCCACACTGGGATTCAGGGGAAATGGCCTCTAAAACCGAGCTGAGGCAGCTCTGATAAATCTTATTTAACACTCTGCTTTATACCACGGAGAAAAACTTAAGGTGCTTCCACCCCGGTCAGACAACCACAGAAAAAGACAGAGCACTGATAGTTTCTATGCATGAATGCAACCCTCCGGCTCTGCTGAATTTGTATTTCTAGTGTCCACTGGGGCACATAGTAATTTGGGTATGCTGTTTTGTAGTCTTTAGTTAGCCAGGGTTATTGGGTGGTATGTAAGCGTTCTTGGGGTTGAAAGTGGAAAATCTTGACAGGTCTATCAGAGACATCTCAAATGCACCATTCATGAGGTTCAAGTCTTACATGTCTTTGGAGTGTAAAGTAACATCTGCAGTCTAATGTGTACACAAAATAATCAAAACCATGACCCAGGCTATTGTTACTTGCAGGACGTCTAATACCAAAGCTTGGTCAATACCCCCTACACAAGGCACCCTGCAACCTGGGTGGCTGTGGCTCAGTGGTAGGGCAGGGTTTTCCTTTAATTATAGAATAGACAGTTTGATCCCCGGCTCTGAGTCCATGTTGATGTGTCATTGGGCAAGGCAGGCTATTGCTCCCATAAACCTGCTGTGTTCATTTTGTACCAACTGAAGAAAAAAAAGAAGATTGGGATTACAGGTTTTACAGCCACTCATGGTCCCCAGTGTATTAATCCTACATATTCTGGGGAGCCTCTGACTTTAATTACATCACCAGCAGGTCCATGTTTTTACTTATCCTGTGAGACATCTAAACATTAACTAGAGGAATAGGCGCATATTCAAGGTCCCAAGAGGCTGAATCCTACTCACTTTGGTCTCTTCTGACTTGTCCTTTAACACCTCCATTAGGTCCATTCATGTTCCCCTCTGGATGAAAACATTGCTTTGATGATCCTCTAGCTTTAGATCTAGTGCCATCATCAGGTCAAAATTTTAGCTCAAAGCACTTCTGTGCCTAACTATAACCTCACAGGGCCAGTATAATGTTTATAGACTCATAGTCTAGTGTAAAAAGGAACTGTCAAAACACATGGATCATGAGACAACCTCAACACACATCTGTTTAAAATCCTCTTCACTATCTGGTTTGGTGCACTCATGCTGTCGTAACCAAGATATCTTATGTGGCTAATTAAAAAGAGCACTTTAGAGATTGCCTGCTTCACAGTTCCAATTAGCAGCACAGGGATTGTGCAAATGTAGTGGTGGTTGGCGTTTGAATGTATAATAATGTCACATGGCTAGTATCCACCAGTCCTGCGGGTTTTCCGGTTCGTGACATTAATTGCAGCGGATGCATGTGGAGATTAATCCTTTCAAGCAGCCTCTGCAGGTGTTTGGTTCACACCAAAGTTCCATTCCTAACCCTGACAGTAGCACAAGTGATTTCATAAAGTCAGCGCACAGACTCAGTGAAGATAATTTCACAGTAATATCTATATTAAGTTTGCTAACATTGGTTAACATAAGTTACTGGTCATGACAGACCATGTGGCAACCTCCGAATCTGAAAAGTCAAGCCAAAGCAGAAGTGCCTCAAACCTGAATGCTTTCAAAGGGCCTCAGTTGCAAAAAGGAGCGCGATTGTAAATAGTTAATGGTAATGGATTGATTTAGCGCTTTCCTAGTGTTCCGACCACTCAAAGCGCTGTACACTACAAACCCAGTCAAACAAACTTTTAAACACTGAAGGCAGAAGCTGCCATGCAAGAAGCAATCTACCCATCAGGATCTTAACTAAGTACTCCTTACACGTTGACTACTCGGCCTTTGAAACAGTTTGGGGTTCAGTGTATTGCCCAAAGACACTTAAGGACTGGAGGAGCAAATCTTCCAATTAGAGGATGACCTGCTTCACCTCTGAGCCACAGCCAAATGAGGAATGGGAGAAAATGACTCTACTTCCCTCTTGATTTATCACCTTAATATTGTAAACACGAATTTATGGCCGCAATCTCTAGTTTCAAGTCTTATTCAATACAGCATGATGCACAGTTAGTACATTTATGGACCCATTTAGAGACAAATAGACGATAAAGCAGGGTATGCTTTAAGGCAGGGCTACCTTGTGATTAACAGGTTGATGCCACTCCTTGTAGCAAGAAAACAAGATGGCAGCGAACCAATGGGTGACGTCACTGTGACAACCTCCACTTCATGTATACAGTCGATGTACCAGACCAAGCAAAGCTGTAGCAGCAGAAGTCCTCAGTTTCTTGAGTTTGAGAAAGGGTACGTTTCATAGCTTATGAATTCATCTTATCAGTCGCATGAGGAAGAGTATGCTTTTTCTCCTTCCAAAAGTTGTCACTTTACTGTGTTCATTCATTTTGTATATATAAGCTAAAAATAATCATGATGACTGTGATTATGGAGGATTCATTAGCAGCACATACTGAATGTTTCCCTCAAAATGAAAACAGTATCCGGAATGTACTGTTGGGCCCACCGCCATTTCACATCTGGAAGAAAATGAGAGGAAACTAGTAACTTTGCCTTGAACTGGGCAAGTTGAAGAAAAATCCTAATTTTCTCCAAAAGCCAATATGCCAATCTCCCTGTGACGGAGCATTTTGTCTTTCGGCTGTCAGCTACGTCCCATTGATTTATGAATATATCATTTAGTAATTGATTGGGTGGGTTGCTAGAAGCCCTTGTTAATATTTCAGTTGACCTCTCACCAAATTGGAGTTTATCATCTCTGACAGATGACTTGGCTGTGAGAAGGAATGCGAGATGTGAAATGAAAGCTGTTGCTCGGCTCTCCATTTCATTAAAAATGCAACACAGGACCTGCCGGAGGTGAGGCGTAATGAGCGGAAGAAGACACCTGGGTCCTCAATGGGTCCTATTCATAACGGCTACCACGCCGCTTTGTCTGGGAAACCTCCTATTTTCCATGCTTCATCACCAGGGGTTGGCACATATCTTTTCTGTAGAATATAATTAAGATCCAATTTGCAGAGGGCTTTGAATGCAAATTAATCCAATTTCATTGGCTTTTATATGAACAAGAAATATATATGGGGGCTTTCAATGTACTTCATATGAGGTATTTAGTATGTTTAGGCATGTATATTACGTTACAAGTGTGAAAATATAATATGCAGTACATCCAGAAACATCAATTATGTTATCATGGGGTATTTAGGAGGAATTACCATGTAATATATATGCTGCATGCTTCCAAATGTGGATAATTCAATCTTCATTACCATCCATTATGAGCGGCATCTCATTATGGTTTTGTAAAATGAGATCATATCATGAGTCAGGGGGAGGCACAGGAACCGATAGGCCTGTTTTGAAGTGTTCCCCCCAGCAGGGACGGGATGGTTACAAGCGGGTAGATATTATCTCCACTGACACCCATTGTGCAGCTGCCTCCCTCTGCAGAGGCACGGGCCTGGAAGCATTGTTGGAATTGATTTAGTGAACGGGGCCCAATCTTTGGACACTTTGCTGCTATTGACTGTGGCTTCAAATCAGAAATTTTGAACAGAGCTCAGTCGGGGATTTAATTAAAACTCAAAAGAGGGAATGACTGACATTGTGGACAGGGTAGTTGCGAGAAATCAATTGTGCAATGCAAATTAGTTTCAAATCCCCCCCTTTGCCTTCTGCTTCCCATTATATATTTATCATTTTTTTTCTCCTCCTCCACGGCTCTGTACCGCATTCGTAACTATGGGCACAGCTCTATCTTCATTCAGCAGGTAAGAAGATAAGCAAATGCTCATAATCAAAATGGGTGGCATTACGATTGGATTGCCACGCCTGTTTTAATGTCATTCAAAAGAGCCTGACAATGATCCAATTACTGCCAATATAAAATGGAGATCTTTAAAGAGGAAATCCACCCTAAAACCCTTTTACATCAAATGAAACGGCTAGTGATAACAGATCCTGCTTTTCTGGGTGCACTTTGTTGCTTTTCTTATTTTTTTTAATGGAAAACCAGCCAAATGTAAATGAGATGTCAAGATTTTTTCAGCACAGCTACAGTTTGACAGCGGAACATAATTCAGCTATCTGAAACATCAACAGCCAACGTCAAGTTTTGATCTCAGTCCGTCAGGATGAAAGCAGTGGGTTGCCATTTTGCACCGATGGAAAAAAAAAAATCACACAGTGGGAAATCTATCCTAGACAGCAGTATGCTTGAGAGGTTGGGTGTTCTTATTCCTAACTATTCCTATTACTTTCACCACATTGGAAACCACTAACTGGAGACAAAGTAGACGAGGCAGGCTGAGGAAAAGGGAACACACCAAAAAGGCAAAAATAACTGTTGCCTGGCAACGCCAGTCCTCAGTTTTTACTTTGCTTATTGTAGTCTGGCAAGGCTGAATAGGCATATTTCTCTGGGAGAGAAGTCATTTCAACTAGGCTGTAGGGGGAATCGATGATTGACAGTTCTCCTCTTAGCTAAGACATCAGCAGCTCCTTCTCATTGGATGAAGGCAGGTGTCTGGTTTCTGCTTTTGACTATCAAACTGTAGAATAAAAACATGGTGGCCGTTCTGCAGGAATGTATCCTAACAGGTTCATAGGATATCTTATTTTCCCTTTTTGTTGTCCGTTTTCTTACGAATAATCATTACCAAAAACGATGAGTGCACTTGCACAAGCCCCTGCAGTGTAGAACCTGTGTATGCAAAAAACACTAATTGGTTAGGTTTGGAAAAAGATTGTGGTTTGGGTTACGTTTTTAACTTTTTTTAATTAATGTATTCATCAATTCCCCATTTAAAGAATGAATATAGAAATCCCAAAACCATGAACTCTGAGAGATATTTTCTTTTCTTCTTTTTAACATGTGCTGGATCTGAATATTTATATTAAACTGATCATTGAAAATGCAGAAAAATATTTACATTGCAAATGTGAAAATGAAAGAAAATAAATGATTAATTGGCCAATTTAACAATTGTAATGTTTCTTAATTTATCATTTAAATGTAAATGTTATTCATTAATTTATAATTGCTTTTTACATAGTATCAATTCTTTGATTGTAGGCTCAATACACTCTGTATGGCTATTTTCCAGGGCATGACTGAATTTAATATAATTTTGAACATAATCGGTCCGGTCTGTTCTCACTCATAAAACACATATGTAGTATAACAAATGAGAAAGTCCTCTAGGTCAGGACATAGCGGTGATAGGTGGTTCAAACAAACACAGGACTTTTACTCAGGCAACCAGCAGTCATGTCCCGTGTAAAACCAAGTTTAGTTTAGGTTTTTCTACCGATGGCATTATTCACTTAAAGCTAAGCCACTGAGTCAAGTTACATCACTTCTGTATATTACGTTACCTTACAAGCAAAGTTATTTGAAGTTTTTCCTAACTGCTAAGAGCTCTTTTTGCGTTAACCCCAATGCCCCAGTTTCACAACTTTACCAACCTGTTACAAAAATATCAGTCTGTAACAACATTAACGGCTGTTTCACAAAGTCAGTCATGTGTAACAACGTTGACCATGTGTTTACAGCGTTAACCACGTGTTTACAACGTTAACCACGTGTTACGATGTAAACTGCTTGTTACAATGTAAATTGGGCCGTTTCACAACGTTATCCATGTGTTACAACGTTATCCATGTGTTACAACGTTATCCATGTGTTACAACGTTATCCATGTATTACAACGTTATCCATGTATTACAACGTTAGCCATGTGTTACAACGTTATCCATGTGTTACAACGTTATCCATGTGTTACAACGTTATCCATGTATTACAACGTTATCCATGTGTTACAACGTTATCCATGTATTACAACGTTATCCATGTATTACAACGTTATCCATGTGTTACAACGTTAGCCATGTGTTACAACGTTAGTCATGTGTTACTACGTAAACCACGGCTGGTTCACAATGTTATCCATGTTTTACAATGCAAACCACATGTTACAACGTAAAACGCATCTGTTTAGCAACGTTAGCCATGTGTTACAACTTCAGCCATGTTACAACGTAAACCATGGCTGTTTCACAACGTTAGCCATATGTTACAACCATGTCTGTTTCAAAGAGAAAACTAAACACAAACATTCTGCGTCAAGATGCTATGCAAAAGGCTGCGGCATTATGGTGACGCTGGTTGCTTCTGCCCAGGTGCCAAAATATAATGATTAGGGATGACAAGTCTAACACTTGTCTTCAGAGATCAGGCAAATAATGACAGAAATTCACCCATGGTGGTCATGTTCAAGTCAAAATATGACTACAATCCAGTGAGGTCCCTGCTGGTGGCCCATTTCTAGCTAAATAGTCATGATCATAAATATGTGGGGGAAGTTCTTTTCATTGCTTTTACCATACCGACTTCTACTGAATAACGTCCAGTGAAAAGGGCCAGTCTCGACCCTGGTCACCTTCCCAGCAGCTAATAGTGCGTAATCATTGATAATTGGCAGCCAGCAGCATTTACAAAAGGGCCAGTGATTAATGCTAATTAAGAATGGAAAATGTGTCCGTAGTGTGTGGGTGTGTTGTCATGTGGGAATGAATGCTTGTGCATCTGACCTTGCCTGTTCTCTGAGCCCCGTCCCCAGCAGCTGAGTTCAGCCAGAACAACCAGCCTGCCGCAATCAAATATTCTGTTTCAAAGGCGGCCAGGCTTCAGCCTGCCTGCTTAGGAACTGCTCCTGCATCACACATGACGTGAGAAAGAAAAGCTGACAGAGAAAGAGAGGGGGGAACGGTCTCTGAACGCCCTGATCTCTCCCATGGATCTGTTGATGTCTCCACTCTCCGAGGAGAGCCGAGTCAGCACAGAATTGAATGACAGACACGGAGGCAGAGTGGAATCTAGCAAAGAGTGTCTGGGAGTGCATCTCAAGGAGGAGAAAACAGGCGGACTTTTAGTCATGCCACAACTGTCAAAGAAAAGGAGGTGAGAAGTGCAGCTTCACTTGCAGTTTGCTCTCTTAATTGATACAGACGCCACAGTCAGGACTGTATAAGAAAACAACATCCAAAATGCCAACACAGGTATAAAGATCTCATTAATTATTTTTGATCAAAGCTCCATCCAACAGTTCCTTCCAGCTAACATTCTTCACCCCTCCCCTTTTAGTTATTGTTGGGTAGGTGAACATGTACAGAATTTATAGTCTACTTCTACTTAATTGGTTTGTGAATGTCATCAGTGGTGGACCGATACAGGTTTATTAATTGCAGATGCAGATGGAAATATTAGGGTGGCCAACAGCCAAAAAGTAATGTCGATGTCATGTTGTCTTTGTTGTTTTGTTTTAGCATTTTATAAATTGAATTAATAATGATAACAAATGAGACACAACATTGCAAAACATCCATCATTCTATCCATCATCTTTAACCGCTTATCCTGTTCACGGTCGCGGGGGGCTGGAGTTGATCCCAGCTGACATTGGGCGAAGGCAGGGTTCACCCTGGACAGATCTCCGGACTATCACAGGGCTGACATATAGAGACAGACAACCATTCAAGCTCATATTCACACCTACAGGCAATTTAGAGTCATTAATCAACCTAAGATGAATATCTTTTAGACTGTGGGAGAAAGCCGGAGAACCCGGAGAGAACCCACGCTGACACTGGGAGAACATGCTTCCTTCAGCCGTCCAGCCCGGGCCCCTTTTGCTGTGGGGCGACAGTGCCAACCACCAAAGCACTATGCAGCCCTCTGCGAAACATTTATTGATATATTATTATTGCTAGCCCTATAGAAAAAAAGTCACACTAAAAGATACAGTATTAACAAGATTGATTGGAAATGAATAAAGATATATATCTCAGTTTACTGCTGTTCCTTATCTTTATATTTTTAGTTTAAATGGATATTTATTTTAGTGTCAGATGTTAAAGTTACTACAAGGAATCTTTAATGCAATACTGATGCCTCTATAAAGGCCTCTTTAAAATGATGATTAATAAATCATCAGAATTGTTATCATTTAAATTCCCATTGATCGACTAAATCTGATGACAGCTCTTATCTTAGCTCACGTGCAAAACATTCGCTGCCAACATATTGTGTTTGTTTCCTTGGCAACACCTGCACCAGATGAAAAAATAATGATCACTTATCATGGTTTGTAATTAACTCAAACATAAATCTTTAAAGTGACAAAATAGTTTCCTTTTGGCTCAAGAATTTACTAAGGCTACATATATATATTTCAATATCTGTAAATACAGTGTGTATGTATGTATATGGTATATATCTATATCTTTATATATATATATATAACTATTTATTTATGTATATGTATATATATGAGCTTGCTTGTGTGTGTGTGTGTGTGTGTGTGTGTATATATGTATATATATAAATATATATAGTTATATCTATTTATATGTATTAATACAATCAGTCACCAGGTTCTCTGGCAAAAGTTTACTTTAAATCAACTCCAAGCCAACTTCAGCCAACTTCTTAATTTAACATGCACAGACAGTCATTAATCTGAGAACTCGTTCGCTTCAGTAAATTTCCAACAGCTGGCTATTAATTTGAAAATGTAATGTTGCAGTGAGCAGGTTCCTGCATCATGTCATGTCCACACTCAATCAGTAATGTTTTGAAGGGATTGAAGCACCACGATCGCTGTTGCTATTGGCACTGCAGCTCCCTTCACTAAGAATGTGATCTTGTAGCTTCCTCCTTTATTTCCACCCTTTCTTTGTTTAAAGCTGTTTCTGTCCGTCAGGAAACACTGAACTTCACCTGCAAAAATTTCCATCTTGAAGTTGTCATCTCTGACCTTCACGCCGGGTCAGCCTACTACTTAACGTCATGAAGAGTGGCAGCCTCGCCGTGATGAACAATCTGTGTGTGAAACTGTCTTTTAAGAGGTGAATAGAATTTTCTCTACCGTGACAGACAAAGATGTTCTCGAGACGGGGCTTTAAAAGGCCTTAATAAAAAAAATTTGCTCATCTCCTGTTGGTGTGGACAGCTTTGCCAAAGGTTTTACTCCATTTCAGTGACACTTAACAAGAGCCGGGAGAGGATCCCACTTATTCGACATTACCTCTCCACTGGCTGCCTCATTATCTTCCACAGAGAAGCTGCTCCAGAGCCAGAGACAGCGTGAGTGGAAGACAGCTTTGATAGAGTTAATGCTGTCAAACCAGAGATGCTGTATATCCAATGGACTGGATTGAGAAAGAAGCCCTGCCTATATATCCTTAACATGTATTACAATTGATGAAGGTACAATAAGAACAGTAGCATCCCAATTACAAGTCAAGATTTTGTTTTAGACATTTACGTCTGGGCCGATATCAACAATTTAGCAATTCCTCAAGTGGCCAAAAACAAGCCTCTTTGAGGACTGAGATGAAGAAACAAGAAAGTCTACACCAACGCTTGGCACAGTGAGTCTTGTCTCAGCCGCGCAGAGCTTGTCTAAAGTAGCTACCGATGCACTGTTATTTATGCAGAGCAAGACCACAGAGACCACAAGCAGAGCGCCGTGTGGCCCACATTCGGCAGACATTAAAGCGCTGCTCATTGACAAGTTTAACAGAGGGCAAAAGTACACAGAGGGCACGGCTGTTTCATCTAGGCGGCCTCAGCCTGTGCTGTAGAAACACAGAGCACCATGATGTTTCACGAAGAAGCAGGAAATGAACAATGGTTCTACACCAATCTGCTTTCCTTTGTGGTTCTTCTGTAACAGCGTGGGTGCTCAAAGGGTCACTGCATTGGTTTTTAGCTAGATTGGAATACAAATAATGTATCAGTTTATTGGCAGAGTTAACAATTAAATCACCCAAACATGATAGACACTAACCAACACATTGTAGTGGGTTGACCACTCTTGGTTGAGAATTTCTTACTCTGCCTACACTTTAGAATAATGATTTTTTAACTATCTATCTGTTGTTTTGTTTTTTTAATCAATAAACTTTAAACTGATTATGAAACAGAATCAATGTTATAATGATGCCACTATATGACCTACACGCGCAAAAGAGACAATCAGCTAGAAGTCCAGCTACTTCTGTATAGTGATGCGGATATTCTTAATGTCTTTAGCTTTTAAGGTATTTGATAATAAATCAAAGTATCGGCCAAATTGAACTTTGACCTGATGGCGGTGTTAGATAAAATGTGATATTACAGCTCTTCCTCTGGGAACCCTATGTCTGAACCAAATTTCCAAATGTTGTTGAGACATTACAAACCAAAAGGTCCAACCTCACAAAGGTGTTAGAGAAAAGTCACAGGGGCTATCCAATACCCTACATGGTGGCAAACCAACTGAATATAGTTATTTAGAAGTTTCAGTCTGGACCAAAGCTGGACCTGCACAACTGCAGATAGTGAGTTTGTAGATTAAAGGGTTATGTACATCACTGTGATATGAAACGTCAAGGGTTTGTAATACAACTTGGCAGAACTGGTACTTAGTCTGTCCTTTGAAACTCTTTGGGTAAACACTACATGTGGGTAGGGTAGAAAATTTAGCTGATATCAACCGATTTTTCCTGTCGATTACTTACACTAAGACAATTTCTTCTTGTATTAGAAGTTCTGAAGTTTTATGATTGAAGTTTATTACAAGATTTTTGAAAATGTATGTTTGAATATGCAAATTAGGCATTTTCGAATACTTATTTTTGGAGAATTTATTAGAAATCTACAGATGCAAATAGACAAAGTGGTTCAATAAAAACCTAAATGTGTATTTTAAATGTTTTCTTTCCACTAATTTGAAAGTGCAATAACCCAGAATCTCAAAAAATGTGGTGTGGTTTCTTGAAATATCCCATTTGGTCCATTAAGTGCTTATGAATATGCAGTTTAAGCCATTTGGACGTCAGAGAGAAAACATAAAAATAGCAAAAAATGGAACTGAACTGAAATGTCATATATCTGATATAGATATATTAGATAGCGATAGAGAGAAGCAAAACTTTTTTCCTGTTATGTAAAAAATACACATTGTAGGTTCAACGTTTGAAAATCACACTCCATCAGGTCTTTATTTCCAAAGAGGCCAGGGAGGCACCTAAACCACTGTGGTGTTCTGCACTGTCAACAGAGCAAACCAGACTCCATTTTCCTCCCTGTATGTCAGAGTCCAACACTGGCTGGCTGGCAGTCAGAAGGGAATTAATTACACACTCACAGATTCCCCGTTCTGACTGCAAACACAATGAGTTCAACACAAACAAACACTGGTCAGCACTCATTCCCGTGGATGAATAAAACAACACCAGTCATTATCTACGCCTCTCATCTCTCCTTTGTCTCTGAAGCTCCACTTTGCCCAGAAATTTGCTGACAGCCTTTTATTGTGTGGTTCAATATCTGAGACAAAAAAAGCATCCAACTTCTTTCTCTCAACGATCCTGCTGCCACAAGACGCTCAACTATCATTTAACTCACTGCCGCACTAATGAATAAATACATAATGCATCATTGTAATGCGAGGCATTTTCCCTCTGAATGGCCAATATTGATATAAACCAGTTTGGATTAAACCTATAATATCCTTCTTTGTCAGATTTTGTCTCTGCAATAAACTTAAAATGCTTGTTGGCGATCAAACAAATATAGATACATTGTTGCACAATCAAAAAATGTAAACGATTATAGTCTTGCATTCAGTTGGTGCTCTCATAAGCTGGAACACATGAGGCTTCATTATAGAAAAGCTAAATGAATATCATTAGATCCCTCCAAATGTAAGCCCGCTTGACTGGCTGACAAAAGCCAGTTATTAGTTCTCAACTGAGGTAACATATTCATATTCACATTCATAGTGCAAAGATTCATATTACACAACTGGTTAGTGAAAAATAATTTGCCTCACTCGATCATTACCAATTATGTTACATAAATGTAAAGGTTTTTTCATATGTGGAAAAAGCTGATCCTTGAACTTTTACTTTTAATTACTCGATTAACAGCATTACAAATAGGATCATCGGCCAAACATTGCATGTTCACCCCATGTTACCGTGGGTTTCCTACAGGTTCTGGGGCTTCCTCCCACAGTTAGCTTAGGTTATTTGTTGACTGTAAATTGCCTGTAGGTGTGAATTGCCTGTAGGTGTGAATGTGGTTGTCTGTCTTAGCCATGAGATAGCCTGGCAGACTGTCCAGGGTGTAACAGGCCTTCGCCCAATGTCAGCTGGGATCAGCTAATTTTATACTGGAATTCAAATTCCAGTAAAAAATGTGTAGTTTATAAGTTTAGAATTAAATTGACTAGATCAGCTCCATAGTCACAATACCTGATCCAGCTATTTGAGTCAGAAAATGCCCGATAGTTGTTATCATCCACTAGTTTCAAGTTTTCTTCATTAAGCATGATGTTCATTTAGTAAATAATGTTACCATTTAGAGTAAAATAAACGATAAAGGAGGGTATGCTTTGGGGCGTGGCTACCTTGTGATTGACTGATGGCTGAAATGGAGTTGGCCCGTCTAGGAAGTGGTCAGTGTTTTTGTCCATTTTACAGTGCGTTATCAACTGATAAAAGTTAATTGTGACATTTGTGTTGCCCAAAGATGTGTTATTGAGAGTCCAGTTGAACTTAGCTGCACCACCCCATGTAACTTTCTGTTGCTAAAAACCAAGATGGTCACTGCTATAAACCAAGATGGCGACGGCCAAAATGCTGAACTCAAAGCTCACTCTGACTACATCCAATTCTTAAATACAGATTTGAACTAACCAAATGGACTGAAAGTGCCCGGAAACTCACCTGTACCAGCAAAACAGAGTTAATACGACTGACCTACTAGAACACTGTCACAATTAAAGTTAATATTCCGATAAATGTTAACGTTCATCCCCGATCTTTAGGGATGCTTTCCACCGTGCCTGTGGGTTGATTGGCAACTGTTCTTGTGAATATCGCAAAGAACTTCATTTCTTGGGGGAAGAATTATTACTTTTCATCGATAGATTATTGCATTTTTTGTACCTGTATGTTAATTAAATGACACCATGTCAGTTAGACGCATGGAGTGACAACTTTATAAAAGCAATAAGCCATTTGAAGCCGTGGTTTACAGTTGAATCATGGCTCATTTCTTAATGACATAAGTTTAAAGAGCTACCGGGGAATAAACTAAGTTGTGCACAAGCATGGTGGCTAGGAGAGAAAATAGCTGTGAGTGTGTAAATTACCTACATTGAGTCTTAATGTGTGAATAGGTAGCTTATCGCAGCAGGCCAACCTGTGATGGATGCTAGCTGTACTGTTAGCATTGGTATTTTACTGTGCATGGTGTCTGTCCTGTTAGAAGCACAGAACATGTCTGTAAGATGCATACTCGCACACAGAGTCAAACACCTGTTTTGCAAAGCTTTCCCTCTTGTCATCAGTAGTGCTGCTCATACAGTGAGTGATATCAGGTTGACAATGAATCAGTGTCTGGTCAGACTCAGCAGACACATAGTCTCCAGCCTCAGCCCGTGCAGCTGCAGCGCTGTGTTTAGACATGCGGACACAAAGAGGCAGGCTGTCTCCAGTCTCTCACTGAATCTGGAGGTTTCTGCAATGTTTAGCTCTGAGCACATCATTTGCCAATTTCAAATGGGCAGTGTTTTGACACAGTGAAGATGGACAGTTTTTTAATAACTGCGGAGGTCATGAAAAATTTCACTGAAGATTAGCTACCTACCATATTTTGCTAACACAGATGTCATGTGCTAATATTAGTCCTGAGGGAATCAGAATCTCTGAGTTTTTCTATTTTTGCAGGTTTTTCTGTATTCTCCATTTCTTTTCTCTGCCTCTGTCCTGGTCGATAATTATGAAAGGGTGTGTAGGAAATTAGACACCCATTTAAACAGGCAACAGAGCAAGAGGTCTTTGTGATTTAATTTCGAGTAATTTCAAGTAAAAACCATGGTCAAACCATCTTGGGTCATTTTGACCCCAAAGAAAATAAAAACCCAAATGCATTCAAACTCCAAAACTTTAAATTGTATTTTCTCTTTAAAAACAAAAATAAAAAAATACTTTTGGTCTCAGAACAGCTCCCTGCCAAAATAAATTTGAAGAAATATTATTCTAATTCTAAAATGACCCATGGCGATCATGACGTCAATATCTAGGTACATCTATTGAAGATACATATGTGGAATTGGGTGCTAACAACCTAATAAACTGGTAATTTTAATATGCACTAAGAAAACAAAGATTTGAAGCTATTAGGAACAAATTAATTGACAAAGTCATGAAAGATTGAAATGATAGAATATGTGAGATATGACAAAAAGTATACCTCAGGGGTCAGCGGGGACCCAGACGGTAGGATGAGGGTTAAAGATTCTATGCTGCATACAGCAGGTCAGGAAAAAAAGAGAAAGCGTGTGACGAGCTGCACTATTAGCACACTATCCCCTCTGCAGCCCTGCTGGGAAAGTGTGGAAGGCGCAGAATCTGAGACGCTTGTGTTTTTTGTTTTTTTTCTGAGTACAGCAGGGCCTGTGATCCTTAAGCTGAAGTAGTGCTGCTCTCCCCAGACACGCATTCTGCACACGAAGCAATGCTGGGGAACTCAAACCTGATTGGAGAGGACAGGCCGGTCCGCTATTTCCAGCAGAGTGTTCGTGATTCGGCATATGCGACGGCGTCCTGGCAGGGACATCGGTCCGCTGGGCTCTGATTGGCAGCAAGGAGCCAGCATGGCTCACTAGCAGCACACCTGATGACATGGAGGTTCAGCCAGATAAGGCTGTCTTGATGCTGCCCGTATGACAGCCAGCCATAATCATGCATTCTTCTGAAAGCTCTGCTTGTACCCTGGGTACATCTACAATTCGGGCTGTAGGGGATCACACTTCGGTTGAACATGGCTCTCTCCAGGCTCGGTGGAGTGATGGACGGCCAAGTGGGAAGGACAGCCTGGTGGACAAATAGCTCTTTCCTCAACTACAGAGGCCTCGTGTCAAAAGCAATGCTTGACTCCCCGGCTTTGAAGCCTAATGGCATTAGGGCTGTGAGCAGACAGCTGGTTAGAGAGGAGCGCAATGGAGCCTAGAGTGCATTATTAAGTGTAATGAATGTCAGCGTGCCGAGCTCATCCGACACATCAGGTGCCAATTATAGAGGTGGGCCCCCGATTTGGTTTTAAACCCCATGCACCGAGGAGGAGCTCCTTTGGCCTAACTGACATCTGCCTCATTAACTCGCCGAAGCAGGCAGAGAAGGCCAGGGACCAGCCTCGCCTCCAGGCCCTCCATGGGCCCTCACGGGTGGTGGGGGGGAGCATCGGGACACACATGCTCCATGCTGCGTCTCCACCGGGCTCACTCCTTACCTATTATTGATGAGGAGGAGGGTGAACTGAATATGAATGATAGGCAGCCAGAGTGACATTTGGAGGTGATTAGATACTCTTGTGCTCCATCGCTGGAGTGTTTGGCAGGGCAGCTCGTTCATTAGTCTACACTGAATGGCGCCTAAAATCTTCAAGCATAAAGAAGTAAATAAAGCATTCATGGGTATCATTGCCTTGGGCAGCGGGAGCAAACACTATTGATTTTTTCCAGAGTGTTCTAAAATAATGGTCACAGATGTGTCAAGGCATTCATCAAACCGTCTCTACGAGCCAAATCCTCAATGCAGTAAAAAGCCAATATGCTGCTCTGTTCTCTCAGAGTAATCGGAAATCTGTGCCAGTGTTAGTGGTGACAGTTTAGCTACTTGGTACAATATACTGTCAACCAATCACAGACACACACACACACACACACACACACACACACAGCAACCCCACGAGCACCAGCATTTTTCCTTTCACAACTCTCTTAAACTGTTTTTTTCAAGCTCGTTTCTTTTTCACGGATAAAATGGACACAGAGCAGACTGTAATTTAAGATCTGATTCAATATGCTGTATACGGATATTCTCTGCTGAAGAATATTGCACGGACAGATTTACGCTTCCCCCAAAGTCTGTCGCAAACCAACAAGCCTCAAGGTGCATGTCTACTCTTTCAATAATATGTAATGTCCTTGCCACTATAAAGCAGATCCTCCTCAGGCACCACCAGCTGCCTCACAATATATATTCTTGGTCGGCTTGGTAGCACTGATTATTAGGCCGGTACATCATGGCAACAGCAAAGACAACAACAGGAGGAGAGGGCGCTGGGGGGGGTTTCGGAGGAAGTACAACAGGTTGGCTGAGAGGTTCACCAGATATTTTGACCCCAGCTGACAACAAAGGGATGCGTGTGGGAAACAAAAAGTGAATGCCGTCATAGAGTGTTTTATGTATTACCATCTGATGTGCACAGCCCTGATCGAATAACCATCCTTCAACATTGTAATGGAAAGAAGGGTTTAGAACTTGGTGAGGGGGGGCGATTTTTATTTAGCTGTTGTGTTCCGGGAAGTCAGAGGCTATAAATGCATAGTATTGCACACGGCATGCTTTCGGCAATGAAAGCAACATCATGTACGTGCTTGAGCAGACCCTTGTGACGGTTCAGTCTAGCCCGACGGCTCTAAGAAAAAACGTACAATTTTCCTCATGATGCTAAAAAGTTGAATAAAATTACCTACATTTTATTTTATTTTGATAAAGCTTATCAAGCGAGTGTGCTTTTTCCTGTCACGGTGGATGTTAACACACCTGAGTGTCACGTTCAAAGTCACATCCTCAGCAGGTGACGATGTGATTTGGTTTTGCGATCAGAGATTTTCCTGCGATGCAGACGATGGAGGGTCGATTTAGAGTCACCTGCTACAAATGAGTGCTAAAAATGCGTAAGGTTGACTGTGAGTTTTTTAACAAGTCATGGACTGTTAAGTATTTTTTCAAAGAGGTTGATGGAAAAGCTGTGTGATTAGTTTGCAACAAATATGTGGCTGTATTAAAAGACTACAACTTGTGCCATCACTTTGAGAACCCTATCTGAAGATGAGAAGGTGAGGACAGCTGAGTGATTATTGCTATTTTAGCTACAAACGCATGAATTACTTTTTCACAAAGCTGCATGCAACGATAGAAGAAAATATAAAAAACTGTTGTTTATTAGCTCACAAAATTGCCCAAAGGAACAAGCCGTTTTCTGATGGGTACTTTCTCAAAGAGTGCCTGGTGAAATCCAAAGCAAATACTCTGCCTACAGAAGAGAGAGTCTTGTCAAAATCTATCCCAGGACCACGCTGGGAATCTGGAGCTGCAGCTGAAAAGCAAGACAAGACAATCTTAACTTCTTCTCCTTGGCCCCTGATGAGAGCTGCAGCGTGCTTGACCACCCAGCTACTGATCTTCATAAAATAAATAACCAAAGCCTTTGAAATTACAGAGGAACTAGCTTCAATGCAATCATGAAAGGGACAACAACCGTTTAGGATTTATTTGTTGAGGTAAATACATGCAAGGAAAAGTTGCAATGACTACAGTGGGAAAAAGTATGTCAGTGTTACAACTGACTGGTGTATATATTCAACTGGAAAGAATGTTGGCCTTTTGAAGAGGATGCAGGATAAGGTGACTGAGATCAACCCAGAACAGAACTGATCTGGGCCCACACACAGCTGTCAGGTGGCTCAGCCAGAGAAAAGAGCTCAAAAAGAGTGTGGGACCTAAAATGACAGATTCACAAGTTTTTCCTGACAAAAGGGAAAGGACATCCCTGAACTAACAACAGAAGACTTGTCAGCTGATTTGGGGTTTGCTGTTGACATACTACGGTTACTGTTGTTATGGTTACACATGTGCATCCTGACAGGGTCCAACAGTTTTGAAAGTGGCGTGGAAAACTAAAGTGTTCACTCGATAGGAACTGGAATCAAAATTGGAAGATACACAGCTAAGTTAAGGCCTTTGTGAAGAAACTTCTTTGCTGACGATGGAGTGCTACAAACTTGCACACCTTCCCACACTAAAAGAAAAGACTCCATCTGCTGATCAACTCAACAGATACTCAGCCATGTTGAAGGCATTGCGTGGTAAGTTTTCCAGGCGATTCGAAGACCTCAAAGCACTCGGACCTGAAATGTTCACAGTCTCCTCTCCTTTTACATGTGATGTGGACATGTCCCCAGTGATGTGCAACTCAAACTCATTGACTTGCAGTCTAATGTACTGCTGACACTTCAGAGCGATTACTGACATTTTACTCATCTCTAAAAGAGGAGAACTTCCCACACATGAGGAGTCTTGCTCAGAGGATGTTGGTTCTCTTAGAGACCTACGTGAACAGACATTCTCAGTTATGAAACGCAACAAATCAAGATACAGCTGTGCAGGGATTACACCTGACTACACCTGAGGGATTACACCTGACTTTGATTCACCAGTTCTAGCACATCAGAGATCTGATTCCTCCCACTGAGAAAGTTGGCAAAACTACCCATTGATTAATCTTATTAATAAGATACTGTTTGGGGTGATTTTCAATATAATAAAAGCTGCAAAGTATGTTTTTTATGACTTAATCTAGTGATAAAATTAGAGGTTATGGCTGACAATATTTTTTTGAACAATCAGGGTTTCCCATGTGGCCCCCAGGAAAAACAATTGGCCACCCTAATATAGACGAGGTTGTACCTTTTAAAGGTAATTCCAACCATTTCAAATCCATTATTCTGTAGTTCTGAGCAGTCTAGATAACTGAGTTTTGTTTCTTTCTACACAATGCCACAGGATGAACTAAACTGTTAAGGCTTTTAGCTTAGCAGTCTTGGACAGGCATCTTTTTGCAGAACAACCAAGACTTCAACTGTAGTAACATGCAACAGCAATATCTTTGAAAGCTTACTCACCTGATTGACGGGTCGATTGATGGACGACACAGAGCAAAGCGCACAGGAGAAAAAGAAGAAGAGAAAAAAGTCGTTAGCAACAATAGCAATATATCTATCGCCTAAAGACTGACCTATTACTCTTAATTCAAAAATATGTCAAATGATACCACTGGGGTTCTGAGGCTCAGCCACTAAAAAAACACTCAGCACAGGTTGGTGAGGTCAAGGTTGTGGATACACTTTAATATGACGAAACTCCATGGGCATCACGGGACGCCCTAGCTGTTCTTTCTTTTCCTTTTCCTTTTAAAAATACCCCTTATTAACTAAATGAAGCTGGTCAGGAAAGCAGCTAACACTTTTCCCACCTTCAAATTCACAGAAGTTTATTATTGCACTGAGGCAAGCCCGGCTGCATTGTGCGATTCTAGGTGGGTCTCCGGTCATGACCTAGCCGTGGGAGTTTGCTCCCAAAGGGCCCGCCGGACAGTCCTGGCCGGTGACACATTGATGTATGAGCTCCAGTTTTTTGCTCCCTCTCCCCCATAGCACAGAGAAGCAGGTGTGCTGATCAGTGCCACTTGATCTGTCAGTCGGATGGATAAAAATAGCCCTGGAGATTGAGCTGGGGAAAAAGGACTCTCCTGACTCTTCGCTGGAAACTCAATTGACTTTGAAAGGCTCCTAGAAAGTTCTTGACCGCGGTAAATGAGCCAAAGTCTTCTCAAGGTCGAACTTCTTAGCTGCACCTTTACAGTTATCAGTGGAGGAGAAGCCTTGTCTTACTAATAGTTTTCTGTTAGCTTGAAAGGAATAACTGCCTTCAATTTATGTGACATTACCATAAAAATCTGTAGTGCACAGATAAGGTTATTATCTGTAAATGATCTAATACTCTGAAATAATGAATTATCTTTGCTGTATCAGAAAAGTCATAACAACTAATACAATAAAACAAACTAGCATTTTCCAATTTGCTTGATGCAATCACTATGTAAACAGATCTGGGCGATTAAACAATCTGGAACATTTTCACAATAAAATCTCCCACAGAAGCAAATACTAATTCGATATATCTATTTTTAGAATCATAATGTTTTAACCTGTCTTACTGACAAAAACCCTAGATCAACAGCCAATACATTGTAGCCTCCGTAGCTATAAAACGGTGGCAAAGGCTTCACAGCTCTCCTGAAATGACTGGTTTCACTATCTGCATTTGATGAATTTGATACGACAACATTTGGAAAGAGTCAAGCGACTGTCTTATTTTCTGCCCATTCAAGTTGGCATACGGCTAAACGGAAGTTAGCCAGCCCGGCCAGCAGAAGCTTTTGGTGCTCGTTGGGATGGCAACAAGCAGTGTTGTAAACACAGTACATATAAATGTGTAATGCAATCAGCACAATGTTTCAGTTACTATATGATCATATGTAATGTCTCCTCCACAATAAATGCAAAAGGGGGAAAAAGTAAACCAAATAAAACTACAAATATAAAAACATAAATAACTAAATTGAGCATAATTCTTTCATCATTTTTTTTGGAAATATCATCCAACCCCTCCGGCTTTATTCAGGATTTAATCTGCTGCCTGGCATTTTTTCCTTTGCAGGTCATTTTCTGTCAGATCTACTTGGAAAATCCTGGGCTATCCTCTGTTGCTGTAGGCTCTACAAAAAAGAAAAAATGCAGAACTTTGCAAGTTTTCCTCTGAAGTTCCTGATCAAGAGAGATTGAGGGCAGAGACTAGATGGGAGTAAAGCTGCGGCGTCAGCAACTTTCATTGTGGGGAGGCTGAAGAGGCTCTGCTCGTTGTTTGAACAGCAGGCGGCTATTACACCACATGGATGCTCGGTGTAATTAAATGTGCTCCGTTCCCCTTCATTTTCCTTTCTCTCTCTTTCTCTCTCTCTATCTCTCTCCACCTTAAATCTGCACAGATTAAGTTTAAAGAGGTGTTAATGTCAATGTTGTTTACATAGACCTTCTTCTGCCAAATGTAGCAGAAGTGTTCTGATTCACTCGCCGTAGCCTCACAGTTACAGCAGGACTGATAAAGAGTGAACATGCATGTTGGTGAGGCTGCATGATTAAGTACTCCATTAAGTTCTCAAGTGAATTAGTGATGTTGTAGTTGCGTTCCCTTTGACTGGGCTCACTTTTAATGAGCAATTCTCCATTTCATTTCCACTTGACACGTTCCTATCTAACTTTGTCAAAGGTGCGAAACGAGGTGTCAAGAGGAAGCTTGTCTAATTAGCTAGCCACTTGTGGCTCTCCCAAGGGCAACCGCCATTTCAAATATTGGAGCTGTTACCATGATTACTCTCTTACCATTGACATAAAAGCAAGGCAACGGGCCATTAAATGTACCTTCCTTCATAAACACAAAGCATGTTCAGTTCACAAGGAGATGCAGGCTCAGCCGGTGGTTACTTTATGCGTTGGGCTAATCATTGTGAAGCTCGTAAATAAGATATCTGGCTGTCTTAAGCAGCTACATGAGAGCAGTGGTACTCACAGTCACTGGTCTACTGAGGCCCCCTACTAAATCGGGCATTAAGTGTCACAAACTTAAAAGTGCTGACTCACTAAGTCCCCTGGTATTCATTCTTAACTTGAAAGGCCAAGCCGATCTCAGATCAGTTCAGAGAAAAGACAAATAGGCCTCATATTACATTTAAAGAGAGAGATTAACAACAGACCCTAAAAAAGCAAGGAGGAGACAGATGTCACTTTCCGTGTTCCAGAAGAATATGAAGAAGAAAAAGGCTGTCACGGGTGTCGGGGAAACGAAATGTCTGGGTTTAAGTGTGAGGATTAAAAAAAAAAAAATCCAGTTACCTCAGGCAAGAGGTCCCAGCATTGAGAAAGAAGGATTAATTATGTGCATATGTAAAAAAGGGAAAGAGTCAAGACATAATTTCAAGAAAATCTAGCCAAGAGGAGCTACATGAATTGGCTGACGGAAGTGTGTTACACCCCCACCAGTGCTTGAACATCTATATTTAGTGTAACGTCTTCATCTCTGTAATTTGCTCCTATAGGGAAGGATTGAAAAATCTCTTTGTATCAAATATATTGTTTGTTTCATCCCTCTGCTTTGATGGTGCCATGGGAATATTCAGGAAGAATATACAGGGGGAAAAAATGCTGGCGTGGAAACATTTTCACAGAAGAAGGAATTAACTGTAAGTAAATAACTCTGCATTGGCACAGCCTGGAATACCACAAAGCGGGCCAAAAGCTACACTACACTGAGGGCACGAGAGCCCTCCCTTCCGTTCAACAATACACGACAAGCGGGAATGAAGATGGCACCGAAATGGAGAGCACTTAATCTCCAAAGTGTTCTGAATGAAGTCGGGGCTTTTGTCATTGGCTTCTTGGCAAGAAGTTACGTAAAACAAGTCCAATAGCTCCTGTGGCATAGAAAACACCCGTCTGCTGCTCGTTCAGACGTTCAGACTATGCAAAATAAGTCAATATGTTACCCCCCGTATCAAGGAAGGTCGAGGGGGAAAGGGGTTTGAGGGGGATATTTTACACGCATCATGTAGATTACTGTCAGGGGAGTCTGTGCAGAGGACAGAAAAAAAATATGAAAGACGCCTGCTGTAATCTCTGCAGAAAATAAATAAACCAAGCATGTCCGTTTAATTGCTGCCTCCGACTTGGCCTCGCCGCGGCCTTTTGGGAGCTGAGCTGCTGCAGAGCTGGATGGCCATCAGTGTAAAGAAGAAAGAAAGGAAGGGAAAGTGAGGGAGGATGTGGTCACGGGGACTCAAAGGCTTTGAATTTTAAACCTGCTTGGTCCGACTCCCCAATTCCAATTCATACTTAAGTGATTTATAGGCATGATCTTGCCTTTATATGTCGCCAAGGGCATCTCTGCTGGCTCTGGAATCGGCGCATAAAGATCCGGGGCAGCCCGGTGCTTTGATAAAAGACGGATATTTGCAATGGAGACCGAAACCCTCCGTGGAGAGGGCGTTGAATGAACAGATGAGATATTGATTCAGCGCTGATTACAGCCACAGAGATGAATGTCAAAATATTGTCACCAGCTCATTCTTCATTATATTATCACTGCAGGGACAAAAGGACGAGCAGTATAGCGGATTAATTCCAAAGGGAGCAATCCCAAACTACTGTTTTCATGTCAAGGTTAGCTAAAGGGACTTCACTGTACATAATGATAGACTTGGTATCAGATATTATTAACTGGAACATGCACAAACGCCCTGTAGTGGAATGGATAAGGTGTGGCCCTAACATTTTTAGGGTTAAAGGTTCAGTTTCCTCTAAAAACCCTGAACTAAAAATGTAGACGCACTCAGCATGTCTTGTTAGGAAATGTATCAAAGCTTCAACCAAACTGCAGACGTCATATATCATGCCAGTCCTCTATTCAAATGTCGCTTTGCCACGCATATCTGCAGATATTGTGTATCTGATTCAATGCATAATATATATTCTTTCATTTTCTGGAGTTACTGTTTCTCCAGCTGCTATTGTACTGCCACTGTGCCACTTTCTGTTTACAAACCAAAGGCCTGGGATTGAGAACAATAAGTCTGGATCCCTCAAGAGACATATGCAACACAGCTCACAGTCCGTACTTAATACAGAAGCACAAAAACAGGTCATTTATTGTGAGACAATAGGAGCAGTTCTGACCAATTATCAGGAAGAAGCCTCAAAATATGAGACAAAACAGGGGCTACAAAACAACCGGCATAAAAATAGAAAGGAGGGATATACGAGCACTGTGAAAGCACATCAGATACGACGGGAAAACCAGTGAATAAAAATATGCTTTAACAGAAGTTTGAAAAATAGGCCTTAACAGTATTTGGTGTTATTATTTCAAAATTCATTCTTTCTACAATCTAGGCGCATGGCAAACACGCTATGGTTAAAAATGTCTGAAATCGGCCCATTTCTATCGATCGGTGGATCTCCAGGCTCTTCCTGTCAGCAAAAAAGTCAAAATTCATACCGCTGGGCAATCATATATACTGGTGTATTTTATACACCTTTTATACCTTCCACCCTTATGTAGTGTCCAGTCTGCCCTCAGTCCAACATGAGAGAAACAAAAAGTAGAGCAACCCTCAAGGGCTTGTGAATCCTATTCACGGTACAGGGTCCTTGCAGGTTTTGATACTTAATTTATTCTATCAAATTAAGCGGCCGAAAACAACTTTGTGTTTTCGTCTTGTCTTCCCCGCCACCCAAGAACTACTTTGCCTTTGGACCTAAATCATGTGGTTCAGAATCACTCAAAATGGACGTAATTCCAAGGGGCACTGGTAAAAACATACATACTATATACACATATTGCAATCAGACATTTTCATGTACATGCATGTGCACTCAGAGTGCATGAGCAGTTTAATGCCCAACATACCCTTACTTTGCCTTACGTGTCACATTTTATTATTATTTATTATGATGTGCTGAGCCTTCAATATCCACAAACCAAAAGGCAACCAGCTAGAAATATTTCAGTCTTCACACTCCTTGAGCTTCAACAACATAATCATGGAAACTCATTTTCCCTCCTGTAATATTAAGGACGAGGTGATTCGTGGCCTCATTAGTTATTCATTGCCTCTAATGTCCGAACATCTGGTCGGTGACCAGCGGTGATCCTTGCATATCTGCCGCTGCCCCCATCACCCTGAGCACAAAATAAATCCATTCAGGCCGAGGTCCAGGAGCATGCGGGGTTTCTCCTCCAGCAGCTCTGCATCCTTTAGCTGATCAGCAGCTATTCAAGGCGGCCAGACCTCCCGCCTCCAGCTTGTGTACTGGAAATCACAGGAGTCACACACCGGAAATCACTTCAATCTGTATGATAATTTGAGACTCTCATCTGGGATCGGTCCTGTACAGCGGCTATCAAGATTGATCGGTGGTTTAATCTACATGATATAGTCCAAGTAATAATGTACATATGGTGCAGCAGCCCTCTGTGAAAAGCACTCTGCTGAATAAATGAATTGAAATCTGTTCCTTTTTTTTTTTTACACAGGAAGCATACCATGGTGCTCTATGTTAAAGGCCGGGGTGTTCTAAGGAGCCTTGAATTGGGTTGCACCGACAAGGATTAATTTAATCTAAGATTAGTTCTGCTTGCAAAACTAGGTTTAAAGGGAGTAATTCCATGTTTAAAATTAAGCAGAGCTCTGCTGCACAATTCGAAAAACAATCCAACCAATCATTTAGTAAATATAAGTTTAAAAGGAAAAAAAGGAAAAGGTTAATGTTACTCATAATGGCCTGGCAGAGAAACATTTGGCAGGATTAATGGAGCAATATGGCCAAATAATAGAAGATAACACAACAGTTCACAGTAAGCAAAAATAATTTTATACATTTTTCAGCTCCAGAACAGTTCTCTTGTCGTAAAGGTATCTTGGGATAAATTCAGCATCAGCATCATACAACTCAAATAGGTTCAGTCCGTCTAAGAACTTTCTTCAAGCTTTATTATTTTGTCCAATCCATCTCAAAAAGGCAGCCATTTAAAACGTTAAACCTTTAAATGGCACCAGAATGAAATTCAAAAACTAAACTGTTTATTTACTTTTAAAGAGAGGAAACTAGTTTTAAAGTTTGGTGCAACATGATTCCATGGGGTTAAAAAATGAATCCTTGTTTGTGCAACTCAGCCTTAAAGTTCTGTTATACTATTCCTCATGGATCATATCTGAGGTGAGGACTAATACTGTTTCAAAGAAACCTAAGACACACAGCCAATTGTGTGTGCCACACCAACTGGCAAGAAAGACTGCCTAAAGGATTCAAATTCTGAAAAAGTGTGAAAAGGGGGCAAGAACAGTGCAAAGTCAGAGGCGTGCACCTTCCATTGCATTAGCACAAATCTCTCCAAAGCCGAAGCACCTGAGAGCAGAGGGGTTTTAGCAAACAAGAAAAGCCCATTCAGACCTTCAAAGTCTCATGAGCACCTCGCATGTTGGCTGGGAATGAAACTTTAATTATCTCGATGCTACCGTCACATTCCTCGGTCTGCACAGGAGTGTGTGATGCAGTAGTTCTTCAATACTGACAGTGTGGGGAATAATTTTACAGTCCGTCTTTCTTCTCCTCTTCCCAGCAAAATAACCTGCACTCTTTTTGCTTCTGTGGCCTTAAAACACACCTCATGGTCTTCATCAGTGGATGTGGTTTTCTCAGTGGGTCAGCTAAAAATGAGCAAACATCATGTACAAAAAGCAAGCAGGTGGACCTTTAGATCAGATTCATTTGTCTGAATACAATTTCCAAGGTCGAGAATGGGCTTTCACTTTCCGAAAAAGGTTGGCTAATATATATGCTATTCACATATATATGTGTGTATAGTCTTGTATTTTCAGCATTACATCCCGCACAGTAAGTGTTGGTTTTTATTCATGACTTTCATTATGCGGAGCTCTGGAAACCACTTTTAGTCCTTGTGCAGCACTTTTATGAACGGCCGTGTCGCACTCTCCGTCACCGTCGCCTTTAGCTCGAGTTCCCTAATACCCTCCTCTGCATTCCCTGTGCTTTACCATGTCTGGGGCCCGGCTGCACAAAAGGCATATCCAACGGTAATTAAGGTCAGACAATTAGATTCAGCCAGCCGCGGTCCTGGTGACTTAATAAGTATAGACAATTATCTGAAATTAATATGACTGATGCCATTGTCTTCTGCAGTTCTGCTCGGTCAGATCTTGGCAGGCCTTCCTGTTATTATTACTGTGTATGCATCGGCTGTATTAGTTTGAATAATGATGCTTTCCGTGCGGCTGTTGCCGTTTCATCACAGAGAATGTGATCATTAGTTAGAGGTGCTACGTTCCCAGCCAAACACACTCTGCACTCACCAGAGGGGGCCAAGGTTGGATGGCATCACCGGATGCAGAGAGTGCTATGTTCTCCGTAGAGAAAGTTCCTAATAAGCCTCAACCAGGTTCTGGTTTTTTTTGGTGGAAAATAAAGCATTTTTCTTTGTGGCGATAGATACCTTGGGATTTTTTTTCAGAAAACTGTGTGGCTTCTTCAAGTAGCTTAACTCTTAGAGGAAATCCAGCCCCCTACTAGTGCATTTACAAAACTCAGGTTCAAATCTTGTCAAGCAATTTGCACTTCAGAGCTCACTATTTTCTAGCAGCTTTAGCTTTCGACACCTGTTGTCACACTGTGGTTTTACCACCTGGCACCCAATAACATTTGAAGAGCTCCTCCTCGAGGACGGCAGCTAAGGTGCCGAGGGACACACTGCTGCAGCTGGCTCAGTCTTATAATGAGTGCTGTCAAGGATTTGCAGCGCTGAACTTTTGCGCCCTGATCTGTGGCGGGTCACCGTCGGGTTGGTATCAATAATTCATCCGGCAGCTCAACTCCCTCTCCCTGTTAAGAAACAAATCTTGTTAGGAAGTCCTGCCAACACTGTCTCCATCTCACTACCCGACTGTATTTGTAACGCTCCCCGCTCAGACTGGAAATGGAGTGGAGGGGGGAAAGATTAGCTTGGTTCATCTGCATGAGGCCTTTGTTTGGCAGCAGGGACAGGGAGGAGGCTTGAATCTGATGTGTGATCTGAAGAACGCCCCCCCCCCAACACACACACACAATGGCTTACTTCGCCTCCCAGGGCTGGAATAGATGAGTTCATGAAAAGCTTGCTCTTTATCCTCGCTGTATGACTCCTAGATCGCTTTCCTCTGGTTCACTGTGAAACAACCTGGAGCTGTCAGAAGGCTCAGCGGAGACCCAGGAAGAGAAGGGCAGAGAAGTGGAACGTCGTGCTGGATGGGCCTGCTCTGATAAGATCCGGGGAGACTCCTTTTTCCCTCCCCCCTCTGCACCCCCCTCCTTCCTACACAGCTGGCGGCAAGCGACAGTAACCTTTCCCGTCAATGACAGTTGCTAAAAGCGGCAGGGGGATTCAGAGGCATTATGTCTGACTTCTTTCAAATTAGCACCGTTTTTTTTGGTCGTCGTCGTCGTCGTCTTCTCTCGGCTCTGCTCATCAAGGTGGCCGCAATCAGTCAATTCGCCGTGAATAATTACACGCCTGGGGGATATGGGGCACTCCGTGAACACTCTGTAAACACTTTACATAACGCTCAGGTATCCACAATACCTCGGAAAACAAGTTCAGACACGAACCGAATCAAACGCACCACTTGACACCCCTTTACAGGAGACTTCAAAACGTCTGTGGTCTTGATCACACCGCTCCAGTTTAAACCAAGATCCATCCACCGGAGTTAAACAGGTCTAACAGTTCCCCCTATATTAGCGTGCTAATGAGGTCCCAGTGTGATACTTTTTAATGAAACCATCCAGGAGGCCAATTGTCCATAACTAATTATCATATGCTAATTGGACACACTAAAGAGCAGGAAGACGACTGATTTTGTTTGTCTGCACCTCTCGTTTCTCACTTCTCTCTGTGCGTGCATTGTATCAAAAGTGTTTAATGAGTGTAATTATGGCTAAAAGACGGCACGACTCAAAATGCTTCTATAATATGATTACCATTACACTGCTTATAAACAATAAGGAGTTACCGGCATGTGGGTGTGTAATTTGGAAATGTACAAAATGTTAACACCCAGCTAATAAAATGTTCCTCAGAATAAAAACACTGGCTTTGACTGACACTCCAGTTGAACTGATCATTATTTCGATCACAGTTTCTCGCTCCGTCTAAGGTGCTCCTGACAAGCCAAGTGTAACAAATTCCTCTTGCAATATTGCACATCATCCTCATTTGCCACCCCCAACCCCCTGGCACTCCGAAGGATAAAATAAGGTGAAGAAGAAATCTCCCATAGATCCCACTGGTCTGAGAAAGTGTGAGCAGTGATGAATAGCACCATATCGAATTACAACCAAGAAAAAAGAACATTGGGTGGCACCTGGCAACGGACCACATTGGTTCAGTTCTGGTTCAGCGTGCCAGAAAATGGGACAGGGACCACAAACAAATACAAATAGCCACGATTGCTTTCGAGATTGCAGCTGACCAGCTCTGCAAACTGAATATAGCAATGGGTTCTGGTTCAGAGTGCAACACAAAGGGCGGCGGTCCTGCTGGGAGCATGTGGGGGGTAAAGCTGCTGTCCAGGGAGAGACACAACAACGAGAACAGCCTCGTCTTGCCGCTCGGGTGGAAATAATCAAACCGGGATTCACATTGTGTCAAAGGGATGCTTGACAGGCGAACCAAACAGCACCGACCGATATTCTGTGTTCTTGTGTGACAATCCATACCAACCCCACTGCTCCTTTCTGTCTGAGCATGTACACATGTCCGGATTCCATTTTGCTCGTTTAGACGGTCATTAGGGCTTAAGACAATTAGCCATGGACGATGAAGCCTGGAGGTAGGACAGGGGGTATCGTGCTGGATCCCCATTAGCTCATTTGCGTAGGGTCATTAGACAGATTGCGACGAGAGCCACACGAGTTGTTTGCTGGCACGACTATGGCGGCTGATGGGCCTTTCCCACACTCAGCAAATAGGTATATTTCAACGTTAATGATCGTGGTGCGCAGCAATTCTTGCGAAGAAAAAAAAAAAGAAGCCATTAGAGCGTTCAGGCTGTCCTCGCCGAATTTTTGGTCAATGCCAGCGAGCGATTCCCTGCAGTTTGTGTGGCCAATGATTTTTTGAAAGATTTCTTCCCAGGTTGTTGAACAATGTGAAGTCATCAGATAATGTCAGAGTTTGAACTAATGGCCGTGTCTAATTCAAAGCGTCTTATATATCGAGAAGCAAGGAAGGATTCTCGGTGTAGTCATGGAGTGTGACAACTCATTAAATCAGAGTCAACAGCATGCAGTACATCACCGCTCAATTACATTACCAGGAGACGCATGTGAATTACCTTTTTACTGCAGCAAAATGCATTGAGCTAAAAATAAAATGGGAAGACTTGGGTGTCTTGGATATTTGTGAGAACTAATGACCCGTGCCGCCTCCAATGAGCATGCTCGCGTAAAACTCTGAGAAATATTGTCAGTGTACTTGTTCCCCACAGCCATACGGGCTCTTATGGGCTTGATGGATGGTGGCTTTTCATTGGCAATCCATCATGTCATGTCAATACATTGCGGGGAAGAAAATATGTTTGTGTTGAGAGTGCTGTGTGTAATGGAGTTGTTCAATGCAGGGACAGTGTTTGGTCTGTTGAGAAACGCAGCGGTGGACCATAATGAGTGCTCCATCTCCGGAACTTGAGGAAAACCTGGTTCCTGTTTCTTTACCCCCCCACCTAGACCCACTGTTGAGTGCCGCGCCTTCTGAGAACTCATCGACTTGGCCAATATCAGAGAATTTCAAACAGGTTCCTGAAAACCGAAGGCTAAAATCATCCATCACCCTGGGCTGCTTCAAATGCAGACATCAAAAAAAGCTACCTTATGGATTGATCTTGGTGATCATATAATGGATTTCACCAGTGCCAGACTGATGGCTGTAATGGGTTTTCTATGCTGGCTATCGGAAGTCTGTCAGCTGCACCGGCTCTCCGTGGAGCGCTCCATGCGTTTGCCGGAGGCTCCTTCTACCTGCTCTTGGGGGACCATATAGTAAATTGACTTCTGAAGCACTCAAGGAAACAAGAGAAAGAAACATCAGCAACTGCTGTAGGCAGAAAAAAATACTACACCTGGACATCTTTTTTTTTCGTAAACCTTGTCTTACCTTGCACAGATGCCTTCGTGTAGGTTTTCTGCTTTGCTCAATATTTGCAGCCAACACTATGTTCTCCAAAGTGACCGTATTTTATAATTTACTCCCAATGTGATGCAGAGTGTTGACTGAGTCAACGGCAGATAACTGCTGGCTGTTTTGCAAGATGATGAATTAGTTACATGAATCAAATTAAGCAAATGGAGCACATGACGTGTTTATGTTTGTGTTTATGTGAACGCCGTTCTTGAGATGGAACAATTCCCCCTTTTCCAGCTCTGATGACTGATTTTCCAGTTACGTGAGCGGCTGGCGCATTCGTCCTGCTCATTGACAGCAGCCCGTCATTTGCGGCACTTAATCTAGCGGAGGACAGAGCACAGCTTTCAATTAACTCGTCGAATAAGCCAAGTGACACATCCATCATGCGTTTGGCTCTGGCACGCTTTGTCTTCTTTTTTTTCTCTTCCTTAAAAAATTCAAACAGAAAATTGTGTTTGAACCCTCGATTGTGTGACACACGATGCATTTGCCTCATGAAAGAAAATAAGTCAGTCTATTTTTCCATGCGAGCGGTCGACACAATGTCATGAGCGTGTTTTGTATGCCTTGTTCTTTCATTTGCAACTGTGGAACACGGAGTTTCTCACTGTTTTGATTCAGCTTGAGGAATCATGTTTGATGTCTTAAAATTCAGGAAACTGATCAGCGGTTTAGTGTGAGTAAAGCAGAACGAGGTTTATTTAGTCCATTACATGTAGTACTAGTAAGTGAAATGTACTTTGAAATGTCAGAGTATTTGTAATGCTTACACTTGCTAGAGTAGATTGCTAGATAAAAAAACATCCCTTTTGACTCCGTTCCATTTCGATTTATTCATCACTTTACTGTTATTAATTCATTATTTGATGCGTTCATGATCGATTAAGGTCCCCTCCAGCGCTGACACAACGCTGTGGAAGTCTGGCTATGAGAGACTAGCTGGTCCCAGGTCTGCTGGTGCCCTGTTATCCTACAGCAGTCACAGCTCCACATGACTCCCTCTGCTCAAAGCAGCATGGCTGAGGACTCAGCAGGAGAGGATGAAAGTGATACGGTTGGCGTTTTCCACACATTATTAAACACAACATGTGAATGGTCCCTAACGCTAACGGTAGGGTGCTAGCAGCAGCCGATATTTACAGATGAATTAACAGAACACCGTACAGCAGGCTCCGGTCGTGAACGCTGGTCTGAAGTCAGTACATCAGAGAACTATCCTGACAGCCAGTGTCTCTGATGTGTTAATGCTAATATGGTTTATAACATAAACACAGGATGTTATGCTTCAACACTACTAGCTTAATGAAGAGAAATGGAAAAAGTAGAGACCAAATAATTAAGCTATAAATGATATACTGTTTCAACCACAGATGGTCTTCCTCAGTTCAACACACCTGTATTTAATAGGTATGAAACATCACAGCATTATCTCCTGATTAGCCAAACTAATTATCCTGATAAGAAACATTTTCAGAAAGATTACAGACTTTGGAGACCTGGATGTGATCTGTGTCTGTCTGTGATGGGAACTGGGACTCAAGACACGTGGTATGATCAAAGTTTAATGACACTGCAACATGTTGACACTGTTTCTATTTACTTTTTGACATTAAAGACTATTATCCACATAATTTGCAGATTTATTTGCCAAATCATTATAAAATATAGGAGACAACAAGGGAAGGATGTAATTTGAGAAAAGTCTTTACTGTTTGGTGTACTTTTTTAGGGTATTACATTCATGAAATATGTTGCAGTAACACTTTAGCGACACAGTTCTCAGTTTAATATTGACGGTTTATATGTGGCAGGTTATTAATTCAGGAGATGTTTATTGTCATTTCATCACAAATAAAATACAGATAGTTTTAGAATAATTCCAGTCATATCCACGTCAAATAAAAGACTTGGAGGAAAGAAAGTGTGCCAGTGTTTTATTCTTTATTTTTTTTAAGTAAATAGTTTTGTACTTTAGTAGTTATTTTTAGTACTTTTATTTCTACTAAAACACTTTATTTTGCAAAGTAACTGTACCACGACTTGATTACATTTTTGGGCTAGTCTACCCACCACTGCACTAAAGTTGTACCAGTATCTGAAACGTCTACAATATAGCCAAAAAATACTCGATCTGGTGTTGGCGAGTGTGTGAGTTTTTGCATTGATCCAGTTACACGTTATCATCTAATTGATCAGCTAATTTAGCTACACAGGGACAACCACAACATGTGTCACTCCAGCGGATCCGTACATACTGTCCATGTGCAAACTAGTACTACACACCTGTGGCTAAACGCGTGTGCTCTATTATTTCCCTGAATTATTGGTTCAAGCTCTGTTCAGTTAAAATCAGTATTAGGCAAAATATTTAAGTTTTTTGCTAATAAACTTGAATAAACATTTTATTAAGAGTTTGTTTTCACAGCAATATAAAATACATATTATAGCAATTATGACTACAATAATTAAAACCACTAATGCCAGGATTTTATGCAAATCAAAACAAATCAAGCAATCATATATCATTTTTTTTTACAACATTTAGACTAACACAGACTTAGAATGGCTCAAATTATTGTTCGGAGCAATGGTGAAATAAGTTAGTCTGTATTATATATATAATATTTGTTTGTAGTGCATATCGGATCAGTAGTCGGCTGTTACGCAGGTTCAGGTATCAAATCATTGAGGATAAAATGTTGTCGGAGCATTTCTGAGTTTCACACCGCAGTGGTAATGAGGCCTGATGTTTTTTTCCCTCTTTGACTAATTGCACATCATCATGCATCAATCATACGGAGGAACCGGCACCTCGGATTCCCAGTGCGGCTGATTACTGCACGCAGAGACCCGGCGGACGGCTCTGCTCGGTCCAGCTGGACTGCGAAGCTCCCCGGCAGGCTAGAACAAAGAGCATCGGCTCCTTCCACAACCGCTCACATCCTCCTCATCAAACCCATCAGGCTGACCTTGCAGAGGGGCCGCATATCTCGCCTCGAGATGGATAGCATCCCCCCCCGAAACCTATGGATGGCTGTGTTCTCACTACCCGGGCGAGACCTTCCTTATCAGCAGCCGGTGTCAAGGCCTTATTGTAGCACGGCTGCCAGCCAAAAGTCACGTGGCGAGCAATAAGGGCTCGGCCTGAGCAATAAATAGGAGATGAGCTAAATAAATAAGTGGAGGTGTTGGGATATTAATATTGCCAGGAGTCAGTGTTATAGGCTGTGGCTTACTGACAGACGGTACCAGCAGAGCCACAATTAGATCCACTCATCTTCTTTGGCTCGGCTCTGTACGGGCACAAAGCAATCAGGAGCACCCGCTGAGACAGACCGGGAGGCTAACAAAGTTCCCCCAAACGCCTTCCCACCATATTTGAAAAGCTGCTTGAGTCAACTATCTGCTGGAGGATGAATCCAAGTTGTGTCGCATTTTAATACGCGATGGATACTGCTGCAATCCGGCCTTCGACACAATTACAGCAAACACTCCTCCATGTAGATGATATCACATATTGTTTTAAAAATAGAAAAATATTTTTTTAAACACCATGCCAAAGACAAATTACCAGGGTGTTGAACTGCTGTGGGTGGTGTGACAGGATTCTTTCCCAAAAAGAAATAAAAGGTTGTTTTTTTTACTACGTTACCTTCTTGGCAAGCTGCCTGGATTCAACATCTGGGATTTTAACTAAATGAAAACGTGTAACTCTGCAGTCCCGTGTGACTGAGCTCAAATCAGTTTAAAAAGTAATGTTTCATGTCAACACATTACGGATGAATGGCTAAATGGGACAGATTAAAACAACACCCCAGTTGGTTGTTATCAGAATCAACACAGACGGGCCGGAGTGATTCATTATTAAAAAAAGTTCAAATCTTAGTACGTTTTTTAAGACTGTAAGGGGGGAGAGCAGAGGGTGAGAGGTGAGGCAAAGGAGGCAAAGTCATTGTAGTTTGGCCGGCTGATTTGGTCCGCCTACCCACAGTTGCAGCAGCAGCCGGGACTGTGACACACAGTTCATGGAGGCAAGATTCTTTAGAAGCCTTATGCTGCGTTCACGTGGAATCGGCCCAGATGGCAGACAGAAAACACCGTATGGATGGCACGGCAAAAAACAAACAAACCAACAGCCTTAGGGAATGTCAGGATGGCAAATACAAACATTCATGATGATGAATGTTGCCATGATGGTGGAATAATATATATGAAATCAAATCTGTCTATTATTTTATGTAATAAATCTAGCATATAGCATGCATAGATATGCAGCTTTATTTTAATATTATATTGTGAACTTTCTCCTTGTGTGTGCGGGCTACGTAACATCTGGTTGTGAATTCTGTGGTGCCGTTTACCGTTACTGTTGTTGGTTCTCTCTAGAGGCCTCAACTCATTTACAGTCCTGCTCTCCTCCACTAATAAGATATCCGGTTTTCAGTAAATTGCGTCAAAATCACACTCCTTCTCTGACTCAAATCTCATTCAATTTCTTTCTTAACTCATATTTTTAGATTTAGTGTTACTGACACTCTCCAAGGATATCTTTATCTTTGATGCCTGCAGCAAATAAATCGGTATAGAATTCATAGAAGAAAAAAAGAACTTACCTGAGAATCAACCGTCTGTAAACCTATGGCTATATTGCAAACAGGAAGTGCTTATAAGTTATTCAGCATACATTTGATGGTGCCAGTTTGCCATAAATGTAAACAAATATATACTAAACAACATGGCTCAAGTTGTGGTCAAGTTGTTGACCCACTGAATCCATAGCAACATTCTACTTCCTGTTTACATCCCCCAAAGCATTATGGGGGTCAACATAATAATAATGATGATAGGAAAAGAGGAGAGGGTTTGCAGATGTCTCCATTTTGTGGGAGGGAGGGCCCACAGTGGAAACCAGGGATAACTAGGCAGTGCTCGTATTTCATTCTGGGTACTTCAGTAAGTACTATCTACTGACAATGGAGAGAGTTTTGACTTATGATGTGCTGTCAAACCTGTCTGCCAGACCCACTGATAGCTGAAGTAACACGGTCCACTTTTCAAATTATGTGCAGATACGGTTATGTTTTAGATTATACTCCTACCAATATTTTTGTATGAGACAGGTGATCTTTTCATCTGACTGCTTTCGCACCAAAATATGTTATCATAGGGCATTCAAAGTTTGAAACCAAGGACAGTAATAATTGGTTGGGTACAAATATCAATAATGGTACAATTTTATTTTTAATTTTGTGGCCAAATCAATGGTCTGGAATTTTTTTTTGAAAGAAAAATGTGGTCATTTCTTTTGACAGGTAAGAATAGATAAAAAATGTATCAAGGACATAGCTCACCTTGACTCCTAGTAACAAGCACTGTTTGCGTACTCGTCCTGAAACAAGCAGCAGATGGTTTTTGTACATTTCAAATCCACAAGGACAAAAAAGAACTTAAAAGTAAAAGTTTCATGTGAGCCGGTAAAGTTCGAAATGTATGTTGAAGTTCTGCAGTAATACAGCAAACCTCTACTACAGTCCCTTCCAGTGCAGCAGGAGAAAGCATTTACATGTTCCTGTAGCTGCCATGTAGTTAAGCATATGCTTAGAAAAGTCTGTTGCATTGATTTGTCTGTAATGAATGATTGTAAATTGTTTACATTTACATACATAATCATTCGTTGATTGCAAAAGCGAATTGCTTATCGATATATAGTTTGACAAAATAATCTTAGCTCAAGGTCCACTTAATAGCTTTTTAAAGAGTTTTCAACAGCTAATCTCCAGATGCTGAAGCAGAAACTGACATGCAGCTTTCTGAACATTGGATAAAGCCATGTTCAAAATTCTTGTTTCATTTTGTTTCCATATTAAAGTCAAAGGTTTTCACAGAGGGTATTTTAGAAATCTCTTTATACGTTTTTAAGATAAAATTGTTGTATAAATCAGACCATGAATGATATCTGAACAAACCCCTCTGTCAAAACCTTCAATATATAGATAGGAATGAAACTGGAACGGTTGGTGTATGTAAGTGCTATTGATGTGGAGATGTCTGGCTCAGAATCTGAAAAAAACTAATTTAAAGAAAACGTCCTTTAAAGATATGTTTTGTAAAATGAAATACATTTTGAAGACACTACAGGTGAATAGGGTTAAAAAAATGAACTAATAGATATCACCATGAAACATCCCCAGTTGATTATTTATATTAAGATAATTATGAAATGTTATGTTTAAATATACAAATTAGCTATTATCAAATGGTTACTTTTGGTGAATTTGGACGGATGCAAATAGACAAAAATAAACACCTAAATGTATATTTTAGATGTCTTCTTTCCACTTCTCTGGAAGGACACATGTAGTCGTAGCAAAATATCCCAGATATTTTATTCGATGTGTCTCTCCAAGCAGCGAGACCCATGTTCATGCAAACATGCGTGTAATTTGATCGATTGAGGGAAAAGGGCGTGCCATAGACAACCAGCGTAGTATTGATGAATCAATCCATCTGCACCATGTTCCATCATATCAGAGCTGGAGGACCGCCTGCTGTCACCCTGACATATCGGCAAATGCATCAATCCAGCCCCTGGTAAACAGAGCCAGATTTACAGTTAGAAAAACAGCACTTCATCTACATATATTCAGTGTCAGTATGAATCTAACTGTTAGCGTTGAGCGCTGACACCAGAGCCCACTGCACTCTCCAAATCCATGGATTCCGGAAGGAGCTACTGTTCTCAGAAGTGCAAACGATGAGGACCGTAATGCAAACCGTCTTCGGAGCCAAAGTTGACTGAAGGATGAATCTTCAGCGGGCAGCACAAGCTTCTGAAGCATTGCCATTAGAGTGATAATCTCCCAATGCAGGACCTTCTGGAGCCTTTGACACCTCCTCCTCCTCATTATCCTCTCACTGATTTTCTCCGGTGGTGGTCCACAGGGTCCGCATCCATCTCGCTAAATTGGGAGACTTGGGATATCTCCAAGCCAATGTGACTTTGATGTTTAATTTAAAAAAAGAGCCAAAGAGGAAGTGACATCCCAGTGGAGAATATTATGCTAATCTCGAAAATGTTAATTAAGCCCAAAGGGTTAATTTCTTCTTCTTTATCAACTCTATACTTCAATCCGCCTCTCAGTTGAAATGCTTATAGTGGAGGATGCGTGGAAATAATCAGTGTTGCAAATTTGGAAACATTACTTTTCCTTCCTTTTAGCTAAAGGTTTCCTTAATCCTCTGTCTTTGAAATGTAATTGGTACAATCCCACAGCCAATGAGCTCTCTCATCAAGCCACAAAATAACATAATCTTCTTTAACGTGTCACATAAATTCCACAACATATTGCGGCACGTCTTCCTGTGTATTGCTCAGTGGATCTCTTTGTGGTGCAAAATTCGCTAGATTTAGAAAAGAGAAGGTCAAGTATTATCACTACAAAATAAAAAAAATCAGAAGGACTATTATGGAACAAAAAAAGATTCAGGCACCATCGACTTAATTACATTTCATTTATCGACTTCTCTGCCGAGATTCAGCAAACTGTGCCCAAATGGATGATAATTACTTTAACGCTGAGGGTGCTATTTTTATCTTGCAAATTTGGTCCTGTACACGGGTGAAATAATGATATAGACTCTTCTCGGCGCAACGTTAGCGGCAAACAAGCGTGTACCTGAAGAGTCAACGGGGGCCCTGTGAAACGCCCCGGTTCAATATATGGCGCCGTGTACACTTACGGGCGAATTTTGGCCTGCAGCTCGTTTGAAGAAAACCAATGAGTGCTCTCAGACAAAATGTATCGTCCCCCGCAGGCTCCTTCATTCACCTGCACATTTAACACAAAGCCAGCGTCTCCCTCTCCACCATTTCATTAGTGTTAACTCCCCCTCAGGGATGTGGGAGGAAAGTCGAGGCGCAAGGGGGGGCCCCCTTTTTTTAAGATGCCGAAAAGAATGAGCAACTCTCACTACTCACACTGAGTGATGAGCAGTGTCCTGACATGGCAGCTAACGGTTATGTATCACCCCTCTTCCTGTATGTGACACATTGAAATGATAGGCGTTACAGGAGGGAGTGATGGATTCCGCGGTGCAGGGGGAGCTTATGTGCAAAGGTTGAATTGTAGAGTAGGAATTCATCTCAAGGTTGGTCCAGAAGTAAAATTAAAGGGGTGTGGAGCTTGACTGTTTCAAGGTTATGGCCACATTAAATCAATCTCCAATGTCTTTTTTTAAGCTGTGTTAAATGGCTCTAAAAACAGAATAAAAAAGAACGAATTATTCCAAATAACAGGTTTTTGGATTTCCAGAGCAGAATTCTGCTGTAACTTTACAGCAAATCAAAGAAATGTCTTTGCGTTAGGGCTGCACGATAGGGGAATAACCAGATGTTGCAGGGTTATTATATTGCGATACAAATAAAAACAGGATTATACCCCAACATTTTTTTACATTTTAAAGTTAAATGCATCAATTTTGTGAACTTTGAGAGCAGAATTAAGATTTACAGCAAGCACCAAGTCAATGTTCATTCTGAAAATATGGCTGGTCTACCTAGACTGTAGGTAATTTATGGGAAACACTGCATTGGTCATGAAAATTGAAGACTGTGTAACCATAACGTTTGCATCAAGCAGCAAAAAGTAGCATGAAGTGTTTCAGTTAATTTGCCGACATCACATGTGATGTGACTATTACACATGCGCACATCGCAATGTTGATGCTGAAACAATACATAGTGCATCCCTAAATCCTATTGCTAGTCATGGTAAGATGCACACCCTAAACAAAGACAGGAATATTCTTTTTTTTAACCCAGAGAAAGGTACAAACTCCGAGTCAGATGTTACAAAAGCCAACATATCCCCACGTCAACAGACTGATTTCGCTAATATCTTTTCATATCCGAAGGGCTCAAGGGGATATAGAGAAGCACAAGGGAATTCAATAGACAGATTTGTGCAGCAATACAAGAGAAGGTCAACCAAATTATTTCACACCGCCAATGAAAACAAAATTCCCACCTTTATTGGATTGAAACAACACACCAACGCTACAGCTCACAAAGAAAAAACAGTTATACATTGAGGAGTCAATATGAAAAGAAACAACTCAAAAAAAAGGTGAAGTTAGAGCATACAGAGAGTGGGAGGGTCTGAGCTGCCCTTTTCTGCCACACCAGTTATCACTTCACCTACCGCCAGCCCCAACACACCTCTCCCGCTTCTAAATTCAGACATGGACCGGTGCTTTCAACCATTAAAAATGATGACTGAGAGATTCAAACGGCCCCCTTTTTTCTCACCGCAGCTGCCTAACACCATAATATGGTTAAGCGGACATAATTTGCACCTGTCTCTTCCTGTCAATTTCTAAAGCGACATATATTTCCACAGCTCGGAGTTCAGGCCCCCTTTACCGTTGCCGTTTATTCACATCCAATTGCAGCAGGAGGGGGGGGGACAAGCTCTGCAAATGCCACTTCACTTGGCACTTCAGAGCCTAATTGCTCGACTTGGCCACTTTTTCCATACCTGTCCTATGATCCAAGAAGTACATCTATTTAGACATCATCATGGAGGGGATAATGATCATTTCCAGACCTGCAGGCATGGGGAATTCAACCCAACTGTATACAAAGATGCTGCATCTTTATTGCCAACCCCGGCCTTAGGGATTGGACCCTCTCCTTTGCACACACAGATCCCTATCCCCCTAATTGATTGCCCCTGATTCTTTAGATGCAGAGCCAGGGACAGTTCAGCCTACCACAGAAAAGCTGCTGATAGAGTTAATCAGGAGTAATTGTTCTTGGATTAGTGATAAAAGCTAAGGAACCATTTAGGCAAAATGCATAAGCCAATATTCAGTGAACGATCCATTAACTAAGCAATGCAACATAGTGGAGTATTTGCTCGTGATGTTTAACTTGATGAATAAACTTCCTCCATTGTATTAAGCATTAGAATATCCCAGAAGTATTACAATAAGTTGTCTCACCACAGTCTGACATAACCTGTTAATTATATGTTTTATCAATTTCCACAGCGAGAAAAGGGATCATTTTCTATCAACCCTTTTTTCATAATCAACTTAATTAATGCTAAAGTCATACTGCATTTTTGTTATCGCAGCACTTCATCTCAGAGTGGAGATTTAGGAATCCAAATATTTCTCAGAGGCAGAGCTGCTCTGGAGGCAGAATTAATCCCTTTGTTATGGTTCAAACTACACGGGCGAAGTCTCAGAAGAATAGCTTTCTAAGAGCGAGTTAAAATGCTAGCAGAGTATAATCTATGGTCAAAATGTACATGCAATTATGAATGTGTTGACCATGATATTTATGAACTGAGAAGGTCTTCAGGTTACGGACAGTAACTCGCCTGCCTAAAAGTTCATAAAAAAACTTTCTGAAAAAGCTAGAGTTTATGTCCATATTTAAAGATGAATGTATCTATTACAGTACTGCCTTTTAGATTTTAATTAACTCTTTGTGGTTTAAATAAATCAACTATTTCCTCCATTAGCTTAAAAAGAGACAGCTCACATTAGCATTGATGCAGTGTCAAACGTCCAAACCATTGGTCGTTCCTGTCTATTTAAATACTCTAGCCACTCAACTGTCCTGTGTAGAGTGAATTCAAAAACAATGGATTGCGGCCGTTGATAGCATCGTAAATTGCGCATCACTTGCAAGCGCTATCTGCCCCGTCTCATGGTCCTATTCAAAACAGATGTTGTGCTAATGATATTACAGCACGAAAACGCACAGAACGTTTTTGAGCTGAGAGCAATTAGCCCTGACGGGTGAGGTGCAGAGGCATTCCTCAAAACTTCAAGGGAATTAAACGTGACAGAGAGAAACAGTATTTGGGTTTTAATATCACAGTCAGTCAGTGTCTATAATTTACAACCAACCCTTTTAAGACACTATTCATTTCACTGTTACTGCATGTGGCTATTTGCGCAAATTTGGGCAAAAACTGTCCGATTCATAATGAGGTTCGTTTGCAAGGAAAAGTACCAATTTCAGTTTTCTCTTTGCAAACCTATCCAGTCTCCTTTGATCAAAGTTCTTTCCACTTGAGTATGCAATAAACTATTCATATACAAGGTTAACGTTCAGTGCAAATTGAGGAAGTAATATCACATGACGCTCATATAGCATAGCTGCGAGAACGGCGGCGCATTTGCCTTTGACTCTAGACACTGGCAGTTAGCATCGGCTCTTGATTAATTTCACCATGACCCCCCACAATCCATCCATCATCTTCATAACGCTAAAGGCCGGACCAGATTGCTCCTCAACAACAACACTAGGCTTAATGTTTCTTAATCTGTGTTTTTCATTGGGGTATGCCGTACTTAGCTACATTAACTATGTGTTTTTTTTTCTTTACCTCCCATTAATGCCCACTGAGGTGATTATGACTCAATCCAAACAGCTCTGCCTCTCAGTCTGCCAAACCCATTAAGAATTAGTTCTTAAATGGTGAAAGGATGTCACTAACACTGACAGAACTTACCCTGGGGCTTTCAATCCCATCGGGGCACACATTTTAAAAATGTATGTACTGGTATTCTATGGTGAGGGGGGTAAAAAGGGTTGTGCTAAATGTACACTCGAGGAAAACTAAATTTGCACTGCTGGAGTAAATTCTGTCTTAACTTTCCTCACTGTCACAAGCAGTCTGCAGAGAGCAGCGGGAGCTGTGAGCGACCAATAGCCCACTTTACTCACCACAAATACCATTAGAAAAACATTGCTCTCATCATTCAGATACCACCCCCGTGGCCTGAGTGATGACGGGCATTACACCAGTGTGACTACTGCACAACCGGAAGGGAGGGTTTGCAGTCAACTGGACAACAACTGCACTGCGTCTTTCATCTTTAATAACTCATATTAAAATTGGACAACAGCAGTGGGTTAGACCAAACTTCCAAAATAGCAGTTCTAGAACATTTCATTAAATACTCCTTTGGCTTGTGGACAACAAATGGTAGAGCCATAGAGAACACAGTGATTTATCTATGTCATTTATCACAGCACAGAGGGAGTATTTCAAAATCATTTAAATCTGAGGTCAAGAGCTCCCCCTCTCACTGCCTCTATCCATCTCCCCCGGTAAGAGGAACAGGAGCATAATAAAGGAGCCAATGCACAGGAGGAATATTAGACTAATGAAAAGCTCTTTCCTGCCTTGGCTGCTGGCCCATCTCGTGTAATGCCCCGTGTCTACCATTTCACAGCATGGAGCTGTAAAATGGAATTCCGTTGGCAAAACAATAAAGCCCCCCCTGTTATTGTGAGTCATGCACTCTAGCTCCCCAAACAAAGAAAAAGTAGTGGCAAACAATGATGACTCAAAAGGGAAGTGCAATATATTATATTGTATATGCATATAGAATCACTCAGTTGTAAGTAGCTCATTTTCTGAGAGGCTCGTTGCATTATTTCGCTTGACAAAGGAAAGGAGTCTTGATGTGGTGGCAGGGTTCTTTCCCGCAGCATCTTTTGCTTTAACAATGACACAAAGGACACCGGGCATTGGCAGCAGGTCCTGGAACATCGCGATTTTGTGGATGACGGGAAAGGTGGGTAAGTAGTAGGAGCAAAAAGCAAACCCCTGCTGATCAGGAGCCAGAGCTGACAGAGTGTCCCTTCACTGTGGCCTGCAGAGCCTGGGGTTGGAGCTACACCCAGACACAGTAACACATGCAGCTCAGATAAGGTTTAAAGTGACAGTGTATGCCTAAAGTACTTTTAAACAGGCCCTATTATGCTATTTTCCGGGTGCATATTTTTAACTGAAGTTACAGTTACAACATGTTAACATGCATTAATGCTCATAATCCTCCTTGTTTTTCTCATCCTGGCCCTCTCTCTGAAATGCTCCGTTATAGCGCTTGCGCCTCCCTCCAGAAAGCAAAGTCTGCTCTGATTGGTCAGCTAGCACGATCTAGTGTGATTGGTCAACGTTTCACATTTCAAAAATCTCTTCCTCTGGAGCTTCAGCTCTGTCTCTCTCTTTTGTTGTTTGAGGGCCAAATTAGCTGGAAGGAGTTTTACATCACTTCTGTTACATTGTGACCTCATAAAGTTACAGAAGTGAAGGAGAGAATTCAACGGAGCCGTTTCAGGCAGCTCAGGAGCTTCTGAGGGGGAGGGTGACTCCTTTTAGGCGTGAACTTCAGGTTTTACACTCTTCAGACCTTTTACATGTACAGAAATATATATAACACCCTAAATGAGAGGGGAAAGGTGGAAAAGCATAATAGGGCCACTTTAATGGTTTTCAACATAAATATGTGTCCCTGGTGGATACCCCAAATATTAGTTATAGTATCTCTTTTTGCTTCATCCATCAGAAATGATGTGTGAGGGGCGAGTAAGATTTGACGCTAGATGTGAGGTCCTATGGCGTTCATACGCCAGAGCACGCTACTCGTTCTGTCGTTGGCTGCACGAACCAAGAGAAAAGATTGTATGTGAGAATGTGAAGACTCAGTGAAACCAAATGTCACCACAACAACTGGAAAACTCTTTCTAAACAAGGGTCAGCGCACAGCAGGATTCACTTCAAAACTGAAGCTCGAGGATGGATCGATACCGGTTGTGTGTTTGACCGAACTTTAAACTTGGAAGTTTTGCCATTTTTTAACGCACCACAAGACGGATCAAAGTTGGGGTAACATTATTTTTACTGAGAGAAGCTGTGTGAACGTCAAGCCTCGTTTGAAGTCAGTTAACTAATGAGAGCAGTAGGTTGGATGTGGGTAAATGTTCTTTCATGTTGCCTTTTGTAAAACTTTATGCTGCAACGCAAGCAGGCTTTGTTGTTACACGAAGGACTGGCCCTTGGTGCTCTTTTTCTTATGTATGTAAATTGATGTGCCCTGAAGGTACACGAGAAAAACAAACGTTTGAAAGGAAACTGTAAGGACATTTAAAAAACAATGATTCCTTTGCTTTTATGTCATTGCTTAACTTTGACAAATGGTAGCACCCAGTTTTTAACTTGCACAGATCTGAAAGCTGTATTGTTAGTGGGCAGCTGGACAGTGTGTGCCGGTCTGCCCCTTTTGAAACAAGAAGTTAACGTTGATTTATTTGTCACGTAATTTCCTTAGATACTTAAGCAACACCACTTTCGTAGTTATTTTAACCCTTACAACTATCTTTTTAAAGCTAAACTAAGTAGTTTTGTTGCCCAAACCTAACTAAGTATTTCTCAATCTTTTTCTAAACCTTGCTCAGTGGTTTTGTTGCCTAAACCTAACTAAGTTTTTCATGATCTTATACTAAGCCTGACCAAGTAGTTTCGCTGCTTGAACCTAACTAAGTATTCCACAACCTTTTTCTAATCCTAACTAAGTATTTCACAATCTTTTCCTTAACCAAATCTAGTAATTTTGTTCTCTAAACCTAACTGAGCTGTTTGCTGTGAAGACGGAGGTTTTCTTTGAAAAGACCTTATGAAAGTTAAGAGTGGAAATGAGGGGTAACGTTTTCGTATAAACATACAAACCATCATATAGGGATACGTTGCATACTGCAGTCACCTTGATATTAGTACTGTCATCCCCATACGGCCTGTTAAACACATGCTCAACCAAAAGTAACTGCAGTTGTATATGGTTGGCCCTGATAAAACATGACAGCTCCTGTCTGTGTTCCTGGACCCAGCAGACTCTCCTTACTAAGACTCAGTCATGTTTACTGTGATGTCTCCAAAGCAGCCTCTGCTACTCCCCCGTAACAGCCTCCAATGCTTTCTGGACCTTTATTAAGCACTGCCAGATGTATGATTTAGTGCCTGGTTCCTATGGTTGAAATGCAGGTAAAGTTCCAGAGTTCTTATAAAAGGTTGCAGCATTCCTGGAAAGGTACCAGCAGTGAGAAACGGTTATAACACAGCTGAACTCTTGCAGCAATGCATCATGTCTCACGCGATGTATGCCATCCCAGATCTCAGCAGCGCAGCCCTGGCACTTCTGCTGTTTTATTAGGAATTATCTGCGAGTCGATTAATAAATGTCGCACAGGCTGAGTCCCGCAGGATGAGGGGACAAAGAGGCACGCCCCGATAATGGAGGGGTATCCATCACCTCTGCCAGTCAGGACACTCTGCAACTGCCACCGCCACGCATGCCCCTGATGTGCGCGAGCATTGCAATGGCAGCTTATGAGCAGGACGCTGTGAACACCTGGAAATGAACTGAGGATAAATGCGGGAGACGCTTTGATTGCTTTGACCCATTATGATACACAAACATTAAATTCATCATTATTGTTTGAGTTTAAAATCTGAAAATGAACGGATTATGAACTTTTTTTTAACGATTTAAGGAAGTTTACAGACCATATTATTTCAGGAAGTGAATACGAGGAGCTAATAGATGACAAGTATCCATCCCACTGGCAGATTTGAGGGAAAGAGAGCTAATTTGCGGTAATAGTTTAAACATTCACTCTCCCCAGGCTTACATTTAGATATTTAAAACCACTATTGAAATTTACAAGCATTAAAATGTTTCTCAATGAATTCAGTCTAAATCATCCTAGAATTTTCAAAGGACAGCGGTGAAGCGTGCTGTTTTTCTGACACGTCATGAATAAAAAAAGGCCTGTGGGCTCTTAACGGCCTGTGGCCCCTCTGCAAAAACAGAAAGCTCAGCGCTCGTTTTCCCCCAGTGCTCCAGTAATAGGCCAGTGGAAATAAATGTAATCACTGCACTTTGTTCTCCCCAGTGATATCATTTCTTCTTATTACTTTTCTCCCCGTTCGCCTCTCAGGCCACCATCAGAATCTCATTTGATCGTATTTACATTCGCTCCAGCGTCAGACCCCGGTGATGCTAAAAAGCAATTACTACTTCGAGTTGCCGTCTGCCGACGAGAGCCACACAAGATGTCCTTGCCAAACTGCAGAGGATTCCTACCCCTGGTCCGCGGCTGACATTTATGCTCTTGTCTTCTCCTGAAAGCACGGTTCACTACGTTCAGAAGCGGAGAACTGCATATGACAAACATGGCCTTTAAAGGAAGCCTTTGACTGGTGACAATCCAAACAAAGTAACATTTATCAGGGTTTAATACCAGACACGCTCAAAGGCAAACAACAGAGGGGTATGCTATTAATCAAATTAGATCATCATCTGAAATCTCACTGCCTGTCTGGACGGGAACCTTCATCAGCCTCGTGAAATATAACCGAAAGTCCATCCATCCATCCATCTTCCGTAACCGCTTATCCAGTTAAGGGTCGCGGGGGTGCTGGAGCCGATCTCAGCTGTCAATGGGCGAAGGCAGGGTACACCCTGGACAGGTCGCCAGCCTGTCACAGGGCTGACATATATAGACAGACAACCACTCACGCTCACATTCACACCTACAGGCAATTTCAGAGTCACCAATTAACCTAACCTGCATGTCTTTGGACTGTGGGAGGAAGCCGGAGAACCCGGAGAGAACCCACGCTGACACGGGGAGAACATGCAAACTCCACACAGAAGGTTGTCTGGCCCGGGAGTTGAACCCGGGCCCCTCTTGCTGTGAGGCGACAGTGCTAACCACTACACCACCGTGCAGCCCATAACCGAAAGTCAAACCAGTAAATTGTAATAAAACAAGTGGAGTGCCCCTTTAATTTACTATCTAGCTGGTGTAATGAAACATCTGCACCAGCTAGATAGTAAATTAAAGGGGCACTCCACTTGTTTTACACATCAAATTCAGTTTTCTAATGACGGAGAGTTTAATCAGCCTGAGAAAACTGCTGTAAATGTCTCTTGTGGCTGTTCAGGGACATTTCTGATATGAAATGAACCCGATGATGTCATAGTGATATAATCAAGGTTGTCTTACATTGAGCTTGGAAACTACTTGTATTCATTGGGTCAAACAAAGAGAACAGATTTTCATCCTAAATTAGATACCAGTAATAAGCCTGTCACACTACATTACTATTGTTGGTCGGTATATTGTCCCAGAAATAATTGCAATAAATGTCATTATTGTCATTTTGTGACCATTTTATGCCACTGATATAATTGTAATGCAATAGCATAATAATGCAAGTAAAACCTTTCAATAAGCAATAGACTTTTAATTCTTAAGAATATTCTGACAGGGCAAAGTAAAAAAAAGATTAATAAAATGGACTCTCGGCCTGTTAACAAAAATGTGCAATGTAATCCGTCATCATGTTGGCTAAAATGTTGACGATATTCTCATGTAAACAAACACATGTCAACACAGTGTCAGCTAAAAAAATGGATGTCATGTCTGTGTTGATATCGTGATTATTGTGACAAGCTTACCAAATCCACTGACAAAAACACTTATCATCTAGATTACTTTTTTTTTTTACAAAGAAAACACCTGCACAAACTCAAAGGTCCACTTACTAGCTTTTTTTCTGAGCTTTCAAGTGAATCTCACTCTCTGAGATTCACTCAAATGTACTATTAGTCTTTATTAGGCTAAATCTGTAAGTTATGGGGGTGATCTTTGCTATGCAGCCATTCTAAATGTATAATGTCTCTTTCTGAAGTCTATCATAAAAGAATGGGTTTGGAAATGACATTGTTCTTCCACAGAAAGCCTCTGAAATTGATCTCCACCTGTTTTTTCCTGCTTCACCCTTACTTGGGAATTACATTGTGAGGCTCTGCTTCATTTTTGTCCATTCCTTTTTTTTTTTATTTATCTGTCTCTCACTAGTCCCCCAACTTTATGGAAGTGGATTACTAAATCACTAGAGCGTGTCTTTAAATCTCTGTACTGCAGCAGAGGCTTGGTCTCAATCTATTTTAAAGGAGTGGCAAACATAAACAGAGGACGCAGAGGTTTAAAGAAGACCAGTGAATTTGTGTCCTTTTTGTTTTCTCCAGTAAATGACTCATTTCATCATTTCATTAAGTTACATTTCAATTAACCCAACCCTGAAGCAAATCGTTAAAAACAGGAATGGTGCAACCCTTTGTAACATCTACCGGATGACAACGCCGACGCTGCCATAAGAGGACTCGACAATAAAATGAGAAAAAACGTATTAGTATTATTTACCTCATTGCGATGCCCATACCGTTAAATGTAAAGTCTCGGGCAACCCCTTGTTCCCCATTGATTGTGTCGCTTTGCAAATGGAGATTCAATCACGCTGCTCTTCCGAGTGACAAACGACACAGAACTATCGATGGCGGCGCCGCTCGGGGGACAGAATGAGCCCGATAGCCAAAGCTTCTCTGCTGCGCACTCTTTGTTAAATTACCCGAGCTTAGTGCAGCGTACTAGAGCCGGCTAAGGCAATTAGTTTTCCGCCAGTTGGTCAACTGTCAGAGTCTGCAGTACGGAAGAACCAGTGTGTACACAGTGTTTTCTGACCAGATGGCAGCGAACAAGAATCATACCAGAGCATGAGCAGTCACAATTTATGGAGTTGTGGTTTTTTTTTTTGGAACTAGCGTTGTGAACGAACATTTCTAATACATCCTTTGAGATTGGGCAGGCGATGCAAACCCTCCTGAAGAGCAGCTATATGCACTTGTTACAGTGCTCATTTAGCTAGAGAGCGAGGCCCCCGCGTCTTTATCATCACTGGAAGTGCAAGAAAAGAGGCTCTTTCAATCATCGGCGCCTTTACTGCCAGTGTGTTTTGTAGCACTTGATGTTTCCGAAGCAGAAGCAGCTCTCGGGGATTACAAGAAACGACAGGGATTTAAGGTTTTATACTTATTATGCTTTTATGTAATCCATTATGCCTCTTAATTCTCCACTGGATATTTGTTTTTGTTTTTTTACTTTCGCTCCTTTTGAATGGGAGACATGTGCTTCTCCATCCCCCTCGTCCTCCACTGTGGCGGAAGGAGGCGCAACTAAATGTGGAATATTCCGGATGCCGCTAAAAAACGCAACATAAAACATCTAGAAATATATTTTTGAAGCATTTCGTCTGCAATTACCATTCTGCTTTCCATACAGCCCTGAGGGGCTACTCATTACTCAAGGACTTAAGGTGGTGATGGACTATTTCCATTTATACAGCTCATACAGAATACATCTATCGAGCTACAGCGCCGCACCGCTGATGCTGAGACCATTTTCATAAAAATCGGTAGTGACATTTTATGACAGTGGCTTTATTTCCTCCATATTTCTCCACAACAAATTCTGGTTTATTTAAAAACTACTGAACAGCCACATGCTGCGTTTATATTCCGACTCGCTGTTTGTTTGATGGATTTGTCAGTTCCGAGCAATGATTTTCCCTTAATTAGGCTTTATTCAAAATTCATATTGCTGCAAAACATCACTGATACAGTCAATGGATACATGCCATTGCCTATAAATCATGTTGAAACGTCCCTCTCCCAAACTCCGGCTCCGTCTCAATACTCACACTAATGGTTTGGAGTAGCATTGACCTGCTAGCGTGGTGACGTTAAAAGCTTTTCGGTGTCGGGAGGTGATTTCTGGTACTTTGCAGGATATCTTTGGCTTGCAGAGTGGATATGAATATCACATGCTCTGGGCATAGGGGGACTCTTACCTTGGTGTCTCTCCCCCTGCTGAGACGTTAAACTCTCAAAGACCAAGGGATGGTCTCGTTACTTATAGCAGTCATGCAATCACTCACACATCCAGAAACGAATTTGACTAATGCTTCACATCAAACATTTTATCTTTTAAGACTTATCTCAGCAATGTGATATGAGGCCTGGTTACAAACGAATGATAATTATGATTTTCATTCATAGTAAAAGTCATATATCAAGTAAAACGGAAAAAATCTGAGCATCCTAAAATGCAAAAATTCATTTATTTTCTCTGTTTCATATCATCTTTAACCCTTTTGATCCTTCACTGTTTTTGCTTAATTTTAGCTCCCTTAATTTACAGGCTTATGGCATAGTCACTATATGGCTCAGCCCTGTTAAGCAGCAAAATTTCGCCCTCATAAAAATATTAAATAGTTTTTTTCATGTGTTTTTCTTTATTTAAGAATAGTGACATATTTGACTGCCAGGAGAACATATTGGTCAATCTCAGGCCATCAAATGACAATCTTTATGGATGGATTTGATTAAAATGCTCTCTGGACCTAACACAAGTTAGCTTTGTGAGGGATTCAAATGTTTAGCTAAAATGTGGAGAGAAAAAAAAGACATGAGTGAAGATTTATGCCAACCTTTCTTTGCTCCTTTGAGTTCCATCCAATGAATAAATAAATACCACATGGCCTATAAAATGATGACAGAATATTTAGTATTTTATATCTGTATGGCTCTTTATACAAGTTGATTACTTTGCACTGGTGACATGGTGACATGGAGCATGTGCACCAGGAAAAAAGATCAGTAAAGTAAACAAATATAAATATTCTTAATGTGTATTGTATCTGTTTTTATGTGACGAAGAAGACCTTCACCTATAATTTAAGACGATTTGTTGACGAACTGCATTACAGGAATGGCTCGTATGTCTTAGGCTTCTCAGTAATCAATTGACATGTCAGGACAGTTTGAATGAAAAAACAACAACATTCTGGTCTGCTTGTCTACAGGTTTTAAAATCACTACAAATATCAGAGTATGAATGGATAGAAGAGAGGGAGTGAGTGTTCCAGGGATATCGATATATCAATCTGATCCTTTGTGATGAAAAACGAGCTGTTGATAGTGACTAGTATTGTGATTTCCTTTTTATTGTTGGTTGAATGTTTCCTTCAAATTACCAACCTCCTTTCCCATCATGCATTGAGTGTTTTAAACAAAAGTTATTTTCTCCATGGCAACACAGCTGTAGCTATTTGGTGAGTCTGTGCCATCAACGTTACTAGCAGGTACTGTTTGTAAAGTCAACACTGAGAAATAGAAAAAAACACCTGAATTACATTGTGAAAGAAAATACCTGAACAAAAAGATTATTGTATGATTTAAAAACAAATTCAGTGTGCAGTTATGATATTTTGTTGAGCTTTCAACTGCAACTCACAGTCTCCATCAGTAAATGGAGTCTGCTCAGGTTTATTATTATGTAAAAAGGACTGTCTTTTCAATGATATGAAAGCAACAATCTGTCTTTCCTCGCGATGGTCTCTTTACATACTAGTATATGCACGGTAACCGTAAATTAAAAATCCAATTTGAACGTTTTCAGCCTTTCAAATGCAGACTTGTGCGTCTTTTCTCTGCTTCATTCCATTGTAATGGTCTTTACACAAATGAACGACATGAAAATGCTAATATTTTGCATAAAAACTATTTGTACCAGAACTAATGCCAATTTAAAACAGTTGCACTGCTTGTTCAATACAAGGTTGGAATAGATTTGCGCAGGCAGAGGACCAACTGCTGGGATCCTGTTGACCCAGGGCAGCATCTGGTGGTCTGTATAGCCTTAGCTACTGCCAGCTAGCTATTTTATATATATATATATTTATTTTTTATTTTTTTTTTTATTTTTACTGAGTTTCCTTTTTGCAAAATGCTTTGAGTTCATTTTTAGGTCTCTTTGGTAAAAAGTAGTTATAGGGCTTTTATTGTGAAAGGTAAGAAGGAGTGGCTCTGGTCTGTGCTAACTTTTTCAAAGTTCAAATCCAGCCTCCGTGTTTTTGTTTTGTGCAACTCATAAACCTCAGCTACACTTATCTTATGTGACTGTTTTGTACAACTTGATTGGTTGTACAAACCTGTACTTGCAGTGTGAATGCTTAGAAAAACCAACCTTTTTACCGGATAATATTTGCGTTTGTGTAAATGTACTAAAATAAAACGTCCCCATTATGTAAAGGCCTTTAATGTGATACCTATAATAATGACTCAAACGGAGGCGTTCATACTCTATGTGCTGCATTATTCTCCGAAACGCCTGAGGGCGAACAAAGAACATGAACTGAGAAGAATCAAAAGACAACAAGTGTAACATAGATATGGGCATATATCAGTGAAGTATTTGTGACAGTCACACTTTCACTATGTGCACCACGTGCTGGCTCTGAATTCGACATTTCCTTGCACTACTGCTAGTATAAACTAAGCTTTAAGCTTTTCCATAGATGTAAAACACAGCATATTCCATCGTCACTTGAATGATATTTAATAAAAGGAACATTCAATAGATCCATCTAATGTAGGTCTGTACTTACATGTGTCAAAACAATATCAAACACTTTAAAGTACCTGCAGAAAGACCGGAAAACCACCATTAACAAAACACCTGTCGCTGCTGATCCTCCAATTAGCTAAAGGATCGCTTCAGACAGCGTTCAGCAGGATGGCATTTCATGTCATAAACTGCATGAAGAGGCACGCTGAACAACAAAAGACACCTGCGGCTGACATGAAGTGAATCAAACAGGCAGCAGCCTCGGGGGCCAGCTGTACGGCTGCACGCCACACTGTTGCATAACCGCTGTTTAGTCAAACTAATGGCAATGCATCTTAAAAAAAAAAAAACACGCTGCAACAGAGGAACCTTTTTCCCCAGGATGCTGTGTGGGCACACGGCACGGAAAAATCCTGGAAGACCTGTGAGGTCGAGATGAATACATGTCAGTTTACATGGGAGGGTTGAGTAATCCGCAGCGGCGCTGACCCCTGAAGAACTCTGAGATTGTATCAAAAGCCAAAATGAGTTTTAAAAGAGAATTTCCATCATGAAATAAGGTATGTAGGAGGACGCCTTAGGCACACGGGGATCTGAGGAGCTGCAGAGCTGCTACCCGCCCGCTAAAGTCAAAGTAGGAGCGGAGTACAATGCAATATTCATATTCTAAATGCTTTACCGGGTCACACAGCGAGCTGTCAAGGCCTCTCAAGTCAACAGAAAACCAGTGAGAGAGCCCCCCAACACACTCATTAAAACACAAAGAAAAACAGGCTCAATGTGGTTCAATTCAAACACAAACACATATATCATGATGAATAGGGCAACAAAAAAAAAATCTGTGAAAGGTCTGAGGTAACAAACACAGCTGGTGTTTCATCACTGTCGAACTTTAAAAAAAAAAACTTGTCATTTGTGTTGCCGGCCACCTAATTTTCCCATCCAGAAGTCTGTCATGAAAATACACCGAGTAGCCGTCGCTGCACGCTCTGTGCTGAAATGCCCGACGTCTTTGCCGCGGTGACAGGTTTGAAATGTATTTTCATATTACCCTCCGTTTCACACCGGCCGCTACCGTCTTCGGATCGTTTGTCAATCCAGATGTGATACCTGTGGTGAGTAATGTTATGTGAGGAATGTGGCTGTCGAGTGAACTGACTGTCAAATACGGATCAAATTGTTAAACTGGAAAGCGTTCAGGAAGGTGCCTTTGAGGAGGCTTTTTAAAATATGAAAAATGCATGTGTAGCATTTTTAAAGCATGGATATCACTGTTTAATTTAATGTAATGCTTTAGTGGAGTAACCATAAAGCATTGAAACCTCTCATCTACTAAAAATGAAGACATTTGTCATAAATACTGTTGCTTGGTGCCCTTATTCGCCCTTCTTAAATGTATCTTTTCACCCCAAAAAACATTCCCTCTCCGAAAGCTTTAGCCTTATTAACACCAGAACAGTGGAATTGAAGAACATCATGAGAATTTTGGAAATTTTGTAATTCATTGTCTTAACCTGAGCTTGATAGGAAGACTATCTCTTTGTGTAAATTGAAGCAAGGGCGAACGACAAGTCAGAAGCTGGCCTTTTTTCAAACAATGTATTAGTGGATTTACATATATCCTGGACTACAAAAGCTGGATCAGACCCAGTGGCACAGACAAATCCATGGGTGGCCATTCTATTTCCGTTAGTGGGGCGCGATGTAAATATAACAGGCCGTTGCGGCACATGAGGGTATTGAGCGGGCTGCTTACGCCATTCATCCCTTTCTATAAGCAGTCATATATGTTGTAGTTTGTTTCCTGGGCAGCAATTTCCACTTACATGAAAACAACATAGGCGGAGTCATTGACAGTATTATTATACTCAGCAGGTCAGTGGAAAAGCAGCCTACCTGGGCTACGGACTAGGAAATAGACCGTAGCTATTTTCCACGTCGCTGCTAAGATGTGGAAGTGACTATAATCCAGCACTGCGATACAATTAAACATGTAATTTACTTATAATCATTGGGATTTAGACTTTTTTTTTTTGATGTACAAAGGAATTTTTTTCACTTTTTTAATCCTGGAAAAACTGAAATGCATACCTCAAAAGCTGTTAAAAGGTTAAATATGAATTCTGATTGAAAAAAAAATGTAAGATTTTTCCTTCACTATAACTATATAGGGCTGACAAACAGAACCCATCCCCACAAATACACACTCAAAAAGTTCAGGGTTATGCCCTGAAAAATGTCCGTAACCATAGTAACTGATTCCTACTTACCATTTAAAACACTTTCACATAAACCGTCTCACACATGCCTGCCTGAATTAGTGAAGATGCATGTGTTTTTTATGTGAGAGTTGGTAAACAGATGTTTTGATACGGTGTTGTTGTTAATCATGCCCCCGATAGTAAATTTCATAATTTACTAAAAATAGTAAGGTCTCTGCCATAGCAACAACTGTAAAAAATAAAATAAAAAAAGAACTTAAACCGTCATAGTCTGCTGTTGGTGCTCTGATCGGTCAGTCAGTGCTGCTATCTTTAGGTTTTACAGATCGCCTCACTCTAAGATGAGAGGGACTAGCTTGTTTGGTCCAACAGTCCATCAGAAGACATGTACAAAGAGGAAATTATGTGAAAACCCCAAACTGAGAAATAACAAGTCACTTTTTCCACTGTACAAGATGTTACTCAGGAGCTAAATCCAGGACAGTGAGTCTATCAAACACTGTGCTTCTCTTCAGGATGTTGGGGCTCACTCTGAGGCCTGGACCGGAGTATCCAAAGCTGCGTGATGCTCACTCAGGTCCTGCTTGTAAGTGTTTAAATGTTTGTTTGAGATGGAGATAATAAACATTTGAAGGTGAATATTTTAGTAAATGGTGATGTTAAAAGCAGCTGAGTTTAAGCTTCTCTTCACACTCTAGGTAACTTTTTTTCTGCTGTTGCATTTCGATATCTGTGGCTATGGTGATACTTTTCAATGCAATGTTTGACACTTTAATGCGACCTCCCTGATAGGAGAGTGATCAGATGTATTTTGTGGTCAAAGGAGCTGCTTTAAAAAATTGTATAAACAAGTTTTATTTCTTATTAATGGAGACCTGCATTTGTTAATTGTCCAGATTGTGACACTGAGAAGCCAGCTCAATGAGAGCCAGGCCACCCTGGCATGTGGTCTGGCTGATCTGATCACAAGCAAGATCCAATCTCGGGTCTCAGATCCTGGCACAAGAGTCGCATTAAAAAGACAAATGTGCTGCAGTCTATGGTGCAGCAGAGTTAAGAGCTGCAGCATGTGTGCAGGTCAAACTTTATTAGGGTGCATGATCAGTTTTGCAGTGTGTGTGGAAAGAACACTTAGTCATATCATATAATATATAACTTTTATTGCTGAGTGAATCATTATATAACAATTCTGAAAATGAAAGATCAACTAAATCATCTGTAAGGGTTTGAAAGCATGCAAAAAAGAATATTCAAACCTAAAATAACATCAACTTAAAATATAGTAATAATAACGTAATCAGAGTCACATTTATTGCTAGTCTGTGCTGGTGTTCCTGTAGAGAGCCTGCACTCTGCCTATAATGCTGATTGTTCTGGGCATCCACCTGCTGTTAAAGATTGTGTGAGCCTTTAGTGCTGAAAAACAAATATGGCAAGACGATAACACCACCTAGACAAGGTGACACAGCTGGCCTGTTTCCTGTTGAACCCGTCCGTGCTGGTCAGAGTGGCTAGCTGTAGCTACTGCTGTGTTCTGGTCACTGTGTAAGGGAGTCCAGCAAATTCATGTTGTGTTGAGTCAGGAGGGATGAATCAGTATGCGTCATTTAACTCTTTGCAAAGAGCGTTAAAAATATTCACAAATGGTTGGGAGGGTTACTTTGAAAATAACTACTTACCTGATAAAATATGTAGTTAGTAACATAATCCAGGTATCATAATATGACAGTAACAGAACTTGATTACTTCCATTAATTTTGGATTTACTTGATGCTAAATATGTAAATAAACACAAGAGAAAAGACTGATTTGTGATAACTTGCACTGTACTGTAATTGTGTCCCTCTTCTCTGCTTTACATACAAATTAATTGGGAAATTTCCACCCAGTAAAAGCATTATTTAACTAACCTTTGAGGCCATTGTGTGAGAAGTGCTGCAAATGTACATTGTAGTATAGCGTTATTTATTCTAAAATGCATTTAAAAATTGTGGTCCTGCTTATATTCCCTGAAAAATAAAAACAAAATGCTTCGACTGTTGGACCCCTGTAACGAATTTGGACATTGGACAGTTTTTAAGATGTGCTACATCATTGGGCTGCCAGAGTGCTAGTGCTTACTTGTTATGTTTCATGCTGTCCGGAAACAAAGACAAGCTTTCTCACTATATGGGAATATCAGAGAAGACGCCAACTGCAAAAACAGCTGATCAGTCATGTTAGGTTAATGTTCACTTTGTCAGAATTTATTCAATTTATTTAATTAAATATTTTTTGATGGGATACTTCAAAATATAAATAACAATATGTGAATGGAAAAACATGACCAATGACAGTTTACAGCAGGGAATACAAATTGTGAGTCACCGCAACCACAAGAGGTCCTTGACAAGGCAGCCATAACTGGCCAACCAAATTATTGCTGCAGTAAAATTCGAGAATAGCCGTGGACAGACACAGAGGTGCACTGACGGACGCTATCGAAAAAGTAATTGAGTAAAGAATGAAGTTATTGCTCTTCATTCAGGGGCTTTGAAATAACTACATTTAGGTAGATATTAATCAGTTTTTCAGACTATTTTCAAATCATATTGAAGGTAAACTGAGTTCTAACCTAATATTAAGGGTTACAATAACACATCATCATACCACTTATATCTGTTAAGCTAAAAAATACTTTAACCTATTCTTTGGCCTTTTTTGCAGCACGTGTGTGTGTGTGTGTGTGTGTGTGTGTGTGTGTGTGTGTGTGTGTGTGTGTGTGTGTGTGTGTGTGTGTGTGTGTGTGTGTCAGCCACTGGTCACAAACAGCCTGGTCCAATGACTAACACGTACCCACCAGCGGCGACCAAGAGGTCCTCCAGGCAGGACAGGACACGGCAAGCTCAGAGTGGTGCTCGGCAGTCCATTCATCACAACTTGTCCTTCAGCACCGTTCTGTCCCGGTGGGCCTGCTGCTACACCATGGATCAACAGAGGACATGTTTGAACAGCTGACCCAAGGCCATGAAAACGGGTATAGCAAGAGCAGAGAACCATCAGGGCTGGTATATCAAAGGCCATTCGTCAGGCGTCTTAGAAGATGCCTGTGATTTAATATTGGAGGGGCTTTTCCACAGCAGCTGGCCTTTCAGATCATGTTGTAGGCTGCTTAGTTGCTGTAAATTAATTGTGGCCCTTCATACTGTTCAACAAGTCATCTGATGGAGGCTTTGGAGGTATTGTCAGAGGATCACCAAGTCAATAGGATTTATCATCTCGAGACCATGAATGTCTGTACAAAATTGAATGGCAATCCATTCAAAGGTTGGCGAGATATTTCAGTCTGGCTCAAAGTGGTGGACTGACCCATCTACATTGCCATCCATAAAACTATGTTCAGAGTATGTATCTCCTCCTGATTGTTTTGCGGGTTGAGTTTGGGTTGTTGATGATTGCATATTTTTAGGTGGAGTGGTTTGGAATGGCTCTCATAAGGGGTTCAGTTAAGACGGATATTAAAAAACCCTGACCTGCACGTCAGTACATGATGGGCTTTGAGTGTGAACATATCAGAATTGCCATATATTTGGCCTAATCTTTTCATTTCAAATATACCTGCTGGCACAACCTAGTCACCGTAAAAAACTTTTCGGCAAATCATGGGACAGGTTGAATGTTGACGTTTCTGAACCAACAAAAGTTTAGGTAATATGTTTTCATATTACGATTTCAGCAACGCATAAGACACCTCTTTAACGTTAAGTTAACGTGTTTGTAGGCCAACCAGAATGTTAGCATCGCCCTGGTTCCCTCGACAATAACCCAATGGGATTGTTCCAGTGGATTTTATGGCAAACACACATTTGTGCAACAATACTTACACATTTTGTTCATTACGATAATCTTCACATACAAACTATCGGTATATAATAAAATGTCAGATCATAGTTTGTCAATACTATGCAATGTTATTGATTTTGAATCATGCTAGCATAACATTAGCTCTCTGGCTTGTAGCTGAGCGAAAGGGTTCTATGACCTGAGTGGACCACATATATCTCCCGTAACCAAGACATATCTAAAATACGTCCTATTGCCCGTAGCAGTTGACGACGATTCCATTGCACAGACTTTTATGGGATGGTAATGATTCCAGTTATTAGCAAACTCTCAGGGTCACCATGAAAAAGACGTGAATAGCTTGTGAATAGCTTTGGTTATATTTTGGTCGCAAAGTGCATGAAAATACGAATTACTGGTCTTCATTTAATTTCTGGGGGGAAGTAACTTTTCAAGTGTTAATCTTAAAAATATATCCTGTATAAACAGGATAATGTCCTTAGCGGTGTCCATTTTCAGGAATTAATGGACTGCGCAGAGTCACCTGTCCTCAGCTTTCCACATTCAAAAATGATCCGTGGTTTGCGAAACGTACAAAGCCAGCAATTATTCCTGGCGACTGAGCTGGGTTTCAACAACTCCGGCGGATAGTTTTCGGAAAACATCAGAATACGGGCAGGTGCACACTGGTTGTCTTTGAGTCTGTTATCAATTTTGTGAAATACTTTGGGTTAACAAATTGTAATATGCCGAAAAAAGATTTGTATGTTTATTTATAATTCACTTAGGCTACCAGGGGATTGCACTCTGAGGCCGATTCAGTTAATTTTGAGATAATTTGCACTAATCAATTATTTGAAAATTACATGGCCAATAAAAACAAAAGGTGGTTGAATCCAAACAATATATATAGAACCATAACACTCCTTTGCCTGTTTATGGATGGACTGTGTAAGATTCACTTAGAAACTCCAGTCATTCAAAAGGCCATTTGCCTGAGATGGGCTGCCATAGATTTCAGTCATGACCCCATACATCAATGGGACATGTTTTCCGATAACAATATTGAATTGTCTCTGACTTGATAAGAAATGAGGCTTCACCTATCACCCGACTCCAATTCTGTAGAAGCTCTCGCCCAGATGCTATCAAATATAGCCGGTGGTGTAGTGTGGACAAAATGTACACAGGACTGTGTGTGTGTGTATGTTCGTTATGTGTCTGTGTGTGCTTATGCAGACACACACACACACACACACACACACACACACACACACACACACACACACACACACACACACACACACACACACACACACACACACACACACACACACACACACACACACACATCCCCGGTAGGCCTTATGGCTGCTTGGAGGTTTGCTAAATAGGATGCTATCATAAAGCGGCCTTGTAAAAAGCTCATCTGGTCCGCACCATCTGTAAACACAGATATGAGGAAGTTCATTGAGCCCGCTCAAACCTGACACCTCTAAATATGGAGTCTATTACCGCACCCAGGTAGCTGCAGCATTTGCTCTACGGCGAATAACAAATCAATGTAAGAAAAGGAGAAAAATCTGCTTTTTCCATAAAGACCACATTCTACTTACTCTGATGCTTGAGAGTAATTGCTCCACAGCACAAGTGTGATTAATTACAGTTTGCAGCAATAAATGTTTTTATTTAGAGCAAATGTAAGAATCTTCAGAGATTACGGGAACGAAGATGATGTTCAATTAATAGCTATGAATATTTAAGCAGCTTTTGTATATCACAGTTATGTGTGTGTGTTTGGGTGGTTGTGCAAAACAAGTAGTATCACTCATACAGATGTAGAAAAACTACTTTTTCTACGTTATTAGCTCTCCACAGTTCTAATCTATTATTTATGATGTATGAATATTCCTTGGATATTAATATATTTTCTCCTGCTGTTGTTTTGACCCTTTCACTTCACATTACTAGGTATATGTACACTTAACAATGCAGACTAAATTAATTTTTTATCATTGCCACTCTGAACTGTTTAGAAATATCAATATCTATTCTGTAAACATCATCACAGAAACAGTACACCTTGTCTTTAACTATTATTTTTTTAAAGACAGTTTGCCCTGCCAGTTCTTTTTGTCAGCATTATTTAGTACATTGAATTATCCTCCTCATATATTTAGATCCCAAGTGTTTTTCATCCTCAGGGAGTGATGAAAAAAACAACAATAATCACAGAACAAGAAAAAAAAAATGTGTGTTCGCATGGATCACTCGGGGCTCACACAAAGATTGCAATATTCAAAAAGAAAACCTACTTGGCTGGAGTCTAGACAGGCCTGTGGAATGAAGACGTGTGGCTCTACGAGCACAGCTGATTGAATCTCCTGACTGAGATGGATGACGGGCATCTGCAGCTTTGGTACATGATTTAGCACTGTGACTGAGTGGGCCTCTCTCATCCTGTCCTGATTGCCGTCCCCTCAGATTAAGTCAAAACGGAAGCCGCAGCGTTCATCCTGGGAAGATTAGGCCATCATGACTCAAGCATTTTTCACAGGAATTCTAAATAACAGCGCCCTGTGGAACGCTGGTTCTCTGGAAATGGCAAACTTGAGGGTGAAGGAGGGAAAGAGAACGTAGACTGTAATTTCGGTATATGATGCTGTTTGTGATTATTGCTGTGTCATTAGAAATGCAGTGGCTGAAAGACTTTTGCTTCTGTAGAGCTGAAACTTACAAATATTGTCATTATTATTCAATCTGTAGATCATCTTCTTGATTATATTACATGTTCCATAAAATTGCAGGAAATGGTAAAAATCCTATATTTAACTAAAAAGCCCTGTTTTCACCTTTATTGGGGGGTTTTTCACTGATAAAAGCAAGTGTTAATTCTGTTGCTTGGTTTGCAAAATAATGATATTATGATGGATGTTTCTGAGCCTGTGATGAATGCAAATTCAGAAACAAAATAATAATAAAATTCATTTTTTTTACTCATTCATATGGCAGTATGTTCTTTATGCTATATCAGTTTTCCTAAAATGTGATTTGAAAATATTACAATAAATTGCCTCTCTTACAGTATGGCAATATATGGCAATATGTTGCATCGTAACCCCTGGCCTTTATATTGTATTGCCAGAGTTTTGCCAATTCACAGCCCTAACGGAGACATCTTCACATCAGTAATAAAACTGAACTCAAGTTCAACCAACTAACTCAATCTTCTGAGGAAGACTGTGAGATGCAGTTAAAAGCCCTGAAATATGCTCGTAAATAACAACATCTTCTCCAAATCTCTGAAACACTTCACTGACATTGTAGCTAGTCAGAGCCTCCAAACACAGTTTGTCATATCGAGCGTTGCAGGTCCATGAGTTAGCAAAGAAAACAGGACAGTAGATCTCATAGAATTGCCACCATATAATGGCATCAGGAACACAATCAGGATCAGGATGATGGTTGAAGTGAATGCCAATGCTTGCCTGGTGGGAGGGGCTTAGGAGAGAAAGAGGAGATCTGGAGGATGAGGAATTTTCAAATTTTAGTATTATTTTGCCTTTTGTTTTCCAAAAAGCTCCCTCCCATGGGTTACCACTCAAATTACAATATGCTGAAAAGTTTGATGGAATTTTTGGCCAATATCAATAAAGAACTGCCTACCCCAGCGTTAATGCACTTATCCATTTAGCTTCACACCTTGTAAACTTTTAATTTTGTAAAAATTACACACATAATTCAATGTGAATTAAAAAAAAAAAAAAAAAAAAAAAAAAAAAAAAAGATATCACTCATATATTTTGTTGTTATTTATACAATTTAACTTAAACACAACCTAAAACTGCATCAGGCTCAACCACCCTAACTGACATTTTTGTTTTTTCTGTCACCATTTTTGTGGCTCGGGTACAGGAGGATGACTTTCCCTGACAATCCCACATACAAAGGTTTTGGAACCAGGCTATACCTTGAATGCATCAGAGCCCTTTGCAGTGTAAAAACCTACAGAAACAGGTGACACACACTAGCATGAAAAAGTTGAATGTGTAAGTACCATTCAGCCACACAGCGGCCGGGAGACGCCAATGAGCTGCGGGGCTGATTGCTGACTACATTAAGCCTCTTAGGCAGCCCGCTGATGAATTGACTCGTTGAAATGTGAAGGTAATAGTCTTGACATAGCAAAGACATAACTCAGCGGCTGTACCTGCAAAAGTTCCCAAATGACAGCAATCCCATGTAGGGAGCCAGTCCAATATGAAGGAGGACTTTGCTTTTATTACCATCATCATTACTGTATATCATTTCTGAATGTACAGCCATTTGGTTTCATTTAAATGTAAATCTGGGCACTGAACTGCGCACGTTGTCACCCGCAGCAGCTCGACTACGATGATTCATGCTGGGGGATCGGCAGAGAAAATACAAGAGCCTCTTTACTTTCTCTGAGGGAAAATAACAGATTTGACCTTTGTCTGTTTTCATGAAAGCCGTGTACACAGCAAAATAAGAAATAAACCTTGAGATTTTTGTTCTTTTTCTCTGTAGAAAACAAAAGTAGCCACAATATTTCGGTGCATCCTTTCTACTCTGTTCTTCTCTTTTCTTTTTCCTTTTTTAATCCTCAACCTGAAAAGGAAAAAAGGAGAGGTACAATCTGCAGCGCGAGGTCAAGGGTGAACTAAAGCCTGGGGAGAATGGACGAGTCCACATGTAGGAAAAGAGAGAGCGGTAGCATCATGCTGTGTGCGGCTTGATGGTTACTTCACCGATATTTGACACAATAGCGTAGAAGACGCTGTTCACTGCTCTACCACCATGGGTTCGACATGCGTGCTATCTGACTCTTTTCCAGAAAGGCAAACATTAGCTGCTCTAAACCTCTGAGCTCATAACATATTCTTGGACTCATACCTGGCATTAAGGAAACTTACAGCGGAACGCGTGGAATCACCGGCAAATGAACCGGCTGACATCAACAATCCTCAATCAAATATCTGATAATCCCCTTCCTCATTATTTCTCTCCGTCTACACACAGCCGCTTTCCTGCTAACTCACACATCACATAAATTAATCATCAGGTCCCAAACAAATACGCCCGTGTGTCAAATGAAATCTACGTGAGCCTCATCAGCGGCCAGGTTATAAGGGATATTACATATCAATGCGTTCGGTTCGCCTCTCCGCATCTCTAAGTAGGGCTTTATTAGGAGGTGATGGTACGAGGTAATAGCCCAGAGAGGAAGTCAGATATATCACAGCTCAGGAAGCTGCATTTTAAAACATCCGTTTCATGACCAGTGCTGTGAAACACGGTTGAAAAATGCCTTTTAAAGTTCCCCTCTGGGCCACGCCGTCCATTCTTCCTCGCCGTGTTACACGGTGGGAGTCGTCCCTTTCGTGACTGCTCACGTGAGCCTCGCCAAACATCACCATCGATCCTTAAGAGCTTAAATCTGGCAGAGTGCGAGCTAGCACCGTCCGGTCCCACTGCGGCCTGAACCGCTGAGTTCTGCTGCTGTTTGGCGTCTGATGCGTGTCACACTTGTTACGGTTTGGCGCTTTGAGACGTGAAGTGACCTGCAGAGGCACGGCGACACTGGAGGTGTCTGCGCTACACACGAGGAGCTGGAGAAAGCACAATGTCACTTTGATCCCTGCAGACATGATGGAAGCATTGAGGGGCATTAAGTGAAGGTTTTAAAGCAGCTGCTTTGAGAGCGATAACGATTGGTCAATTGATTAGTCAATGGACAGTAAATGCATCTATTTTGATAATCAAATCAATAATTTTAATCATTTTTTAAGCAAACACTCTGATTTCAAGTTGACTAATGTGAGGGTCTTCTGTCATGTATAATAATTCACTGATTATACTTGAATTTTTTATAAACGCTTGGATAAAACAAGGAACATATAGATGAAGTTATAATGGACATTTCTACAATTTCTGGAGGTTTTAAAGAATCAAGACAATAACTGGCAGATTAAATGATAATGAAAGTAATGTTTTGCTGCAGCCCTACATGTGTCTTTGTTATTAGGCAACATGGAAAACAAAAGTCCTTGTCCCTATAAGTGACAAACTGCAGATCTGACCTGGTATTGCCCCACTATTTTCACACAGGAAGTGACAAATCTAAACTTTGAATAAAGTCAACTTTCTAACAATTTGTCTCCTAAGCAGCACTGATCAAACACTGTCAGATCGTTTGCCTCTTTGAAATCTCTGCTTATGATCTCTTTGCTACACAGTGGACAACATAGTTTGTGTTTAGAGTTCAGGCTTCCTGGGTTTTGTAATTCCTCAACTTCTAACGCTGCTGTTTATGAACAAATTTATGAACAAAGTTAACATGAAAAAAAAAAATATATATAAATATATATATGCTTGTATGATCAGCCCTTTTTTTCTCTACAAGAGAGAGACAAAAAGACTTTATGTATTCTTTTTTAATCTTTCAGATTTTACTTTGTGGGGGCACTTTAAAGCTGAATTCACAAAATGAAAGAGCTTGTCTTTTTAGAGTTTTATTGCAATAAAAAAGGCTTCAGATTTGCAAACGCGGCTCTCCCAGCTGGCTGGCAAGAGAGATGCTGAATAAAGTTCAGATAAATATACATATTTTCGTCCTTGGCAGGTGTCTTTATACACACATTGTTTTGTCTGTAGATTCATAACCTTGCATCTGAAGTGTCTCTTTCTGCCTCTGTATGTTGGGAATGAATAGGCTGAACTCCACAACTTCACTTCTGACAACAGTGGCTGGGAAACTGAAGGCTGAATTTCGCAGGAGGCAGAAAAAGACAAGCTCTTAGTGGATTTTAAACTGCTGATACCTTCTCTAATATTTGTTTTTCTTTTGAAATTCTGGATAGTTCAATTGATATAACCCTGATGACATCAGTAGGGTTTAGGCTTAAGACTTAAAGGGATAGTCTGGGTGTTTTAAAGTGGGCTTGTATGAGGTACTTAAATCCATACAGTAGATGGTGGTCGGCACTTCCCCATTTTAAAGAAAGCAGACAGTTCACACAGGGGAGCAAAGTAATGTACTCTTATAAACAGGGGCAGCAACAACACATATTTTAGCAGGTTTATCTATCCGTTAGTCAGCTATACAGTCTATGTATCCAACGGGAAACTGAAGCCGTCGCTTATGCACTCGCCAAAGCCATCGGGCCCATTAAAAAAGCAGCAATTTTACCATGCAGAACTTTGGTTTGTTTGGATTCACCAAAGTCACACAATGGAACACCACATTTTAACAATGTAAAAATATCTATTTTTTAATGGAGTCTGGTGGCTTTGACAATGGATACAACATCTTTAAATCCCCGTCAGATAAGCTGTCTGACTGTAAGGTAAAACGATGAAAATATTTTTATTATAGAGCACACTGTACATTGCTTAGCTTCCATGTTGGTACTCCTGTCTGCTTCTCCAAACTGGCAGTGTTCTGACTTTCATCTACTGTAGGTAATACACTAACTATGGATATCAAGCTGCATTGTGGGAATTCCACTGGTTGTGGATACTAGGGATTAAAAATCAGGACCTATGCTGCTTCAATTTTTACCGATTCCTTTTTTAATCTGTCACTAGTAAAGTCCCCCAACTTCATGGCGGTGCAATGATAAACAGCTGGAGCCTTAAACCTCTCATGGCTCATATGTATACTGTTTTCAACCTGTGAGAATGGGGCTTGCAGGAAGAATAATGTGGTCACATGCCACAAATTGGTTTGAGCCACTGGTTTAAATGCATAGCTGCATTGTAAGGATGCATTACGTTCTCTGTGTTTTCACATTTCTCATCATTTTTACAAGTGGCCTTTACAGATTTGTACAGCAAGACACCTGTTTCCCTTTCATTTAATAAACTAAAAACAATACTGCGCGTTAATAACATATTTTTCTATCTGATAGTCACATATGAGTGCATTCTAAACACTTAAAAGCCTAGCGACGCTGGCGTACAATATCCTCGCCATGCATCATTAACACAGAATATAGACAGAGAGAGTTCAACAGATTCACCACGTAAATGAAAAAGCTGGAGAGTTCCTGTGTGACTCTACACACCCATGTTCAGCGACTGCAGTGGGCGATGGAGTCGTGATGCTGTGACCTCAATCTATTACTGCGCACAGTTCAGCTCCACGTGGCTGCCATACAGTGAGTTCAGAACATACAGTGGCTCCAAAGGGGG